>NC_142812.1:43156015-43373538 GCF_049724085.1 Artemia sp. Qi Xiang Cuo
TCTTGAATGATTCAAAATTAACTTTTAAAAATCAAGAAAATGTAACTGTGACAGGGTAAACCACAAGCAAACACTACTGAAATATTCCAACTTTTGCATTTCAACGAAAGAAATTCAAACTGAACTTTGAAAAATCAAGAAAATGTAACTGTGACAAGGTACACCACTACCAAACACTACTGAAATATTCCAACTCTTACATTTCAACGAAAGAAATTCAAAATGAACTTTGAAAAATCAAGAAAATGGAACTGTGACAAGGTAAACCACAACCAAACACTACTGAAATATTCCAACTCTTTCATTTAAAATAAATAAATTAAAAATTAAAAATGAAAAAAAAATAAAATTCAACCTTTAAAAGTTAAAAAAAAAAAAAACAATAATTAAATATTAAAAATATATAATTTAAACTAAACAAAATCAAAATTAACTTTTAAAAATCAAGAAAATGTAACTGTGACAAGGTAAACCACAACCAAACACTACTGAAATATTCCAACTCTTGCATTTCAATGAAAGAAATTCAAAATGAACTTTGAAAAATCAAGAAAATGTAACTGTGACAAGGTAAAACACAACCAAACACTACTGAAATATTCCAACTCTTGCATTTCAATGAAAGATATACAAAATGAACTTTTAAAAATATATAACTTGTAACTGATAAAAGGTCGAAGAAAAACAATATAATATAAGATAAATAAAAAAAAATTTTTAAAATAAAAATATATAATATGTAACATTTAAATGGTCAACCACAACCAAACTCAACTGAAATATTCCAACTCTTACATTTAAACGAAAGAAATTCAAAATGAACTTTGAAAAATCAAGAAAATGTAACTTTGACATGGTAAACCACAACCAAACACTACTGAAATTCAAAATGAACTTTGAAAAATCAAGAAAATGTAACTGTGACAAGGTAAACCACAACCAAACACTACTGAAATATTCCAACTCTTGCATTTCAGCGAAAGAAATTCAAAATGAACTTTGAAAAATCAAGAAAATGTAACTGTGACAAGGTAAACCACAACCAAACACTACTGAAATATTCCAACTCTTGCATTTCAACGAAAGAAATTCAAAATGAACTTTGAAAAATCAAGAAAATGTAACTGTGACAAGGTAAACCACAACCAAACACTACTGAAATATTCCAACTCTTGCATTTCAACGAAAGAAATTCAAAATTAACTTTGAAAAAATCAAGAAAATGTAACTGTGACAAGGTAAACCACAACCAAACACTACTGAAATATTCCAACTCTTCCATTTCAACGAAAGAAATTCAAAATGAACTTTGAAAAAACAAGAAAATGTAAAATCAAGAAAATGTAACTGTGACAAGGTAAACCACAACCAAACACTACTGAAATATTCCAACTCTTGAATTTCAACGAAAGAAATTAAAAATGAACATTGAAAAATCAAGAAAATGTAACTGTGACAAGGTAAACCACAACCAAACACTACTGAAATATTCCAACTCTTGCATTTCAACGAAAAAAATTCAAAATGAACTTTGTAAAATCAAGAAAATGTAATTGTGAAAAGGTAAAAAATAACCAAACATTACTGAAATATTCCAACTCTTGCATTTCAACGAAAGAAATTCAAAATGAACTTTGAAAAATCAAGAAAATGTAATTGCGACAAGGTAAATCATAACCAAACATTACTGAAATATTCCAACTCTTGCATTTCAACGAAAGAAATTCAAAATGGACTTTGAAATATCAAGAAAATGTAACTGTGACAAGGTAAAACACAACCAAACACTACTGAAATATTCCAACTCTTGCATATCAACAAAAGAAATTCAAAATGAACTTTGAAAGATCAAAAAATGTAACTGTGACAAGGTAAACCACAACCAAACACTACTGAAATATCCCAACTCTTGCATTTCAACGAAAGAAATTCAAAATGAACTTTGAAAAAATCAAGAAAATGTAACTGTGACAAGGTAGACCACAACCAAACACTACTGAAATATTCCAACTCTTTCATTTCAACAAAATAAATTCAAAATTAACTTTGAAAAATCAAGAAATTGTAACTGTGACAAGGTAAACCACAACCAAACACTACTGAAATATTCCAACTCTTGCATTTCAATGAAAGAAATTCAAAATGAACTTTGAAAAATCAAGAAAATGTAACTGTGACAAGGTACACCACAACCAAACACTACTGAAATATTCCAACTCTTGCATTTCAACGAAAGAAATTCAAAATGAACTTTGAAAAATCAAGAAAATGTAACTGTGACAAGGTAAACCACAACCAAACACTACTGAAATATTCCAACTCTTGCATTTCAATGAAAGAAATTCAAAATGAACTTTGAAAAATCAAGAAAATGTAACTGTGACAAGGTAAACCACAACCAAACACTACTGAAATATTCCAACTCTTGCATTTCAGCGAAAGAAATTCAAAATGAACTTTGAAAAATCAAGAAAATGTAACTGTGACAAGTTAAACCACAACCAAACGCTACTGAAATATTCCAACTCTTGCATTTCAACGAAACAAATACAAAACGAACTTTGAAACAACACGAAAAGGTACCTGTGACAAGGACAAAAACAACCAAACACTACAGAACTATAAAAAATCTGGCCTATCAGCAAACGAACTGCAAAATGAACTTTGAAAAAATCAAGAAAATGTAAATGTGACAAGGTAAACCACAACCAAACACTACTGAAATATTCCAACTCTACCATTTCAACGAAATAAATTCAAAATGAACTTTTAAAAATCAAGAAAATGTAACATCAAGAAAATTTAACTGTGACAAGGTAAACCACAATCAAACATTACTTAAATATTCCAACTCTTGCATTTCAACGAAACAAATTCAAAATGAACTTTGAAAAATAAATAAAATGTAACTGTGACAAGGTAAAACATAACCAAACACTACTGAAATATTCCAACTCTTGCATTTCAACGAAAGAAATTCAAAATGAAATGTGAAAAATAAAGAAAATGTAACTGAGACAATTTAAAACAAAACAAATCATAACTGAAATATTCAAACTCTTGCATTTCAACTAAAGAAATTCAAAATGAACTTTGAAAAATCAAGAAAATATAACTGTGACAAGGTAAAACACAACCAAACACTACTGAAATATTCCAACTCTTGAATTTCAACGAAATAAATTAAATATTAAATTTGAAAAATAAAGAAAATTTAATTGCGACAATGTAAATCACAACCAAAAATTACTGAAATATTCCAACTCTTGCATTTCAACGAAAGAAATTCAAAATGAACTTTGAAAAATCAAGAAAATGTAACTGACACAAGGAAAAACACAACCAAACACTACTGAAATATTCCAACTCTTGCATTTCAATGAAAGAAATTCAAAATGAACTTTGAAAAATCAAGAAAATGTAACTGTGACAAGGTAAACCACAACCAAACACTACTGAAATATTCCAACTCTTGCATTTCAACGAAAGAATTTCAAAATGAACTTTGAAAAATCAAGAAAATGCAACTGTGACAAGGTATACCACAACCAAACACTACTGAAATATTCCAACTCTTGCATTTCAGCGAAAGAAATTCAAAATGAACTTTGAAAAATCAAGAAAATGTAACTGTGACAAGGTAAACCACAACCAAACACTACTGAAATATTCCAACTCTTGCATTTCAATGAAAGAAATTCAAAATGAACTTTGAAAAATCAAGAAAATGTAACTGTGACAAGGTAAACCACAACCAAACACTACTGAAATATTCCAACTCTTGCATTTCAAAGAAAGAAATTCAAAATGAACTTTGAAAAATCAAGAAAATGTAACTGTGACAAGGTAAACCACAACCAAACACTACTGAACTATTCCAACTCTTGCATTTCAGCGTAAGAAATTCAAAATGAACTTTGAAAAATCAAGAAAATGTAACTGTGACAAGGTAAACCACAACCAAACACTACTGAAATATTCCAACTCTTGCATTTCAAAGAAAGAAATTCAAAATGAACTTTGCAAAATCATGAAAATGTAACTGTGACAAGGTAAAACTGAGTCTCTCAATACCCGTCAAGCTCTTTTAAAAGATACAAAAACTACTCATTTAACACAAAAAATTTCTTTTTTATTGACCACCAAGTAAAGAAAAAAACACACAGAATCAGGCAACTGAGTCTCTCAAACCCCGTAAAGATCTTTTAAATGTTACAAAAACTAGTTATTTAACAAAAAAATTTCTTTTTTATTTACCACAAATTAATGAAACATCACATGTAATCCGACAACTGAGACTCAAACCTCAATTCCCGATATTTTAAAATAAACAAGCAATACTTAATAAAAACACAATTTACGACATTATTGCTCCTAAAGGAAAGACACAGAACACGGACTCCGGCAACTGATTCTCTCAATACCCCTCCACCTATTAAAAAATATAAAACAAAACCAAATATAAAAAAATCTTATCTTTATTAATTACAACAACGTAACGCAAATACACACATACACATTTCACTGAGTCTCTAAATCCCCTAAAATATCCTTTAAAAGATACAAAAACTACTTATTTAACACAAAAATTCCGTTTTTAATGACCATCAAGTAAAGAAAAACCACACGGAATCCGGCAACTGAGTCTCTCAATCCCTGTAAAGCTCTTTTAAAAGATACAAAAACTACTTATTTAACACAACAATTTCGTTTTTAATGACCACCAAGTAAAGGAAAACCACACGGAATTAGGCAACTGAGTCTCTCAAACCCTGTAAAGCTCTTTTAAAAGATACAAAAACTACTTATTTAACACAAAAATTTCGTTTTTAATGATCATCAAGTAAAGAAAAACCACACGGAATTAGGCAACTGAGTCTCTCAATCCCCTTAAAGCTCTTTTAAAAGATAAAAAAACTACTTATTTAACACAAAAATTACTTTTTTAATGACCACCAAGTAAAGAAAAACCACACGGAATCAGGCAACTGAGTCTCTCAAACCCGTTACAAATCTTTTAAAAGATATAAAAACTACTTATTTAACACAAAAATTTAGTTTTTAATTACCATCAAGTAAAGAAAAATCACACTGAAATAGGCAACTGAGTCTCTCAAACCTCTTAAAACTCTTTTAAAAGATATAAAAACTACTTATTTTAACACAAAATACAAGCAAGCAAATAACATGGGAATTCCTATACACGCAAGCAAATAATTGAGTTATTTTTACGTCACAATGTTTCAACTTAAAATCATTTTAATTATAGCATCACATTTCTCATACTTTAATTAACAGTTACGCTTTCTTAGCAATCGGAAGTTTAACATCACACGGAATTAGGCAACTGAGTCTCTCAAACCCCTAAAAACTCTTTTAAAAGATATAAAAACTACTTATTTTAACACAAAATACAAGCAAGCAAATACCATGGGAATTCCTAGACACGCAAGCAAATAACTGAGTTATTTTTACGTCACAATGTTTCAACTTAAAATCATTCTAATTATAGCATCCCATTTCTCATACTTTAAGTACCTGTTACGCTTTCTTAACCATCGGAAGTTTAACCAACGTAAATTAAGTTATAGACAATACTGGTTTTTAGAAAAACTGGAATAAAATAATTGATACAGTTTAAATTGCACGCTACCTTTGAATAGGCAATGTGATTATACCCACCTAACCAGATTGTACCTACCAAACCAGATTATACTTACCAGAAAACAAATCTCTTAAAAGAGCTGGTTTTTTGGGCTTATCACCAAAAAGTCAGTGAACTTTGAAATTGCGTCATCCCTCTTGGCAAAGAGTGTGTTGACCTGTAACTACCAGAAAAACCTGTTTGTACGGGGGCCCCATAGAACTGCATAGATCTATTCTACTAATGTGAGTACAGTGTATTTTCTTCTGACCACGGCACTTCATGTAAACGAAGTTGTCATAGGAACCCCGAAAGGAGCTCATTCATGCGAAATTAGAAATACTACTGCCTTTTTTAAGAGTAAAAAGTGATTGGAAGACAGACAGCGCCCAACCCCTCCGCCCATCTTTTTTCAAACCACATCCAATCAAACTTTTATGATAGCTGCTCATTAATTATGTCTTTGGGGATGACACCCCCCCCCACAGCTCGCAGGGTAAGGGCTATAAGTTATAGTAGTTACACATTAAAAACAAACAGGGTTTGTATGGAAGAAATGGTCGTGTAAACTTTGGAGGGGGTGATTTTATTGGAAATCGGAAGCTATAGTATCTTTTTTTGAAAATCAAGTAATCAAAGGGCAACTAGTCCCCCCCCAACGTCATTTCTTACCAAATACATCCAATTGAAATTATGAGATAGCAATTTTGTTTAAAAGATGATATAACAAGGCCTTCAGGGTTGGCACAACCCCTAAAAGCTGGGCGGCAAGGGTTGTAAGTTACGACCCGGAGGGAATATAAGGTTTTTATGGAGAGGGTGGTCAACTAAACTTTAAAGGAGGCTTATTTGATTGGAAATCAAAATATCTAGTTCTCTTTCAAGATTCAAAAGTGATAAGAGGGCAACCAGACACCCTTATTCCCCAACACCTTTTTTTCCCCTAATGTATCTGATTGAAATTGTGAGATAGCCATTTTATTGACCATAGTCCAAAGAACATATAATAAAACCTCAAGGGCTGATACAACCTCTAGAGCTTGGGGGTAAGGGTTGTAGTCGTGCCCCAAGCAGGGGCGTCCCAAGCCTCTTTTCATTGGGGGGGGGGACTTCGTAGATTTTACCAAATCGCTACCTGATTTTTACCGAGTTAAAAAAAAATGATTAACCTTCATATGTAGAGATCCCATAATTTGTATAAGATCATAATTAGAGAGAAATTCGCCTAGTTTTCATTCCTTTCTACTTTTTAACTATTTAAGACAAGTCCCACTGGTCGAAAAAATCAAAATAAAATAAAAAAAATCCGCAAAAAATCTATGACCAGGATTTTTGTTGGGGCAAGGGTTTCGAGGGAGGAGTACAAAACAAATTTTAAAAATCGATTTTCCTGAGGGAAGTTAATTTCCACAAGGGGGATTTATTGCGGTGGGGTACTTTACGGGTGTGGGGGGGTTGGTAAACGCCAGCTACCAATAGATCATTGGGGGTAGCTTTAACTTTCAATTATGCACGGATGATCTAGTAAATTGTAATATACTTGGACAAGAGTATTCTCCGAATTGATTGCTAAAATCATAGCTACAAATTTTTTTCTACCTGATATTGACAAATGTGATAGTGCGAAGTAAATTGATAATAGCAAATATGAGAAGTGATGAACAGATCGAAAGAACGAGGAACAGTAAAAAGAAAATGTATGAGGATGGCAGAATTACTGTAATATTAATATTCTTTTACATGAATTTAATTCCAAAAATTCGAGATGTCACACCACGCCCTACAATGACAAGCTTGTTTAACCCCTTTAAAAACGTCCAGAACAAAATTCTGGTCAATATATATTGCAATAAAAAGAGATTTCATGCCCGAAAATATTAATTGTAAGCCGGCATCTCCACTCAGTGTGATTGACTTATTTGTTTCTTCTCAGAAAATTTGGAAGAAAAGAGACACCATTGAAAGGTCTTTTGTTCCATAGCCTAATGACTTTCATGAAAAATCAATTGCATAATGGGTTAAAGTTTTTGGTGCAAAATGCACAAATTACTTTTTTTGATTTTTTTTTTCGTAATGTTGCGTTTGAATTCTCTTTCATTTTATCCTTTCGTCTGCAGTTCCCCATTAACCCTCCCAGTTGGATTTCTGACTAATAATCAAATTACACAGTTAAGTAATGAATGTGAACTAGCTGAAAATATCAAATCATCTTGTAAGGGGAAATATTAAACCAATACAGTTCAATACCTGGATGGGCCTAATGCTCGAATTTTACAAGTTTGGCTACGGATCAGATAGGAGCTAAGAAAAAAACATTGACAAATTTAGTGACAGACCAGGACAAGTAGAGCAACCAAATTTGGTTGTTTTTAAACTACTTACAACAACAAAATTTCCGAATGTTTAATAAATCGCAACAGGAGTCCAGTGGGTTATAAAATTGTAATGAACTGGTCAAATTACCCAATTTGTAAATGGGTGGGACTAGCACGATAGAACTAATAAATTCACCAAATTTGTTCTATAGTAGAGAAAGGGACCATAGGAACACCTTAGATAACCGAATTCACGAATAGGTGGAACTAGTGTCATAGAACTACTGAATCGACCGAAATTGGTAAAGTATAGAAGCCAAATGAACTTGTCAAATTACCAAATTTCCAAATGAGTGGAACTACTACGATACAACTACTGAATTCACCGAATTTGATAACGAATGGGAACCAAATGAACACGTTAAATCACTGAATTTTCAGTGAAGCGGAATTAGTGGGATAAAACTACCGAATCCACATAAATTAGGTAGCGAATGGGAATCGAATACTTAGAAATATGCATCGTGGCTTCGCCACGATACCTGTTTCTGCCGATTATTTCCCTTCGGTGAAAATTTTGTCAAATACCAAAAAAGTCGGGGGGTGGAGTGAAAAGTATTATTGATGAACAGACGTATTCTCATGAATGTTGATCAGCATTGCTCATCAACAATAGGGTCATTCTTTTTCACTAAGATCCTAAAGTTAGTTAAGACGTTGCGGGAAAACGGATGGGATTTCCTATATGGAGAATATTCACACATATCAGAACTACAAATACTGGCAAAATATTCAAACATCAGAAGTCATGACTGAAGATAGTTGAAGAAATAAGCATGACTCAAGAAATCGACTTTTCTTGTAGTCTGAACTTGAAGCATAATATAAAAGCTGATAATTCTGTACAAGGGCAATCAAAGTGGGTGTTTTATGATGCCTGACAATCAACATGTTTTTCGAATTACAATATACCGCCTCAAATTCCGAATCACTTCAGCCCTTCGTACGTAATAACTAGAAAAAAATCCAAACAATACTTCGAATGGTAATTATGAATTTCTGTATCGAAATACCCATAGGGAGAATGGATTTCCCAAATGTCTGAACTAACTTGTATAAGATCTCACATCTTTCTGCAAAGATTTCCTTCCTTTTAACTCATCTTTGTTCTAAGATTTTACAGCTCAGTAATGTTAGCAATAAGTGTGAAAGACACCATCTTTCTGCCATATAGAACAATGATCAAAAAACTTTGAAGATATACTCATCAGTGTTCTTATACCACTAATCAGAGCAGAATGACGAAAGACGTTTGCAAAAGAATGCTATAAGAAGTAAGATCTTAGTTTTAAAGGGCTGGGCACACATAGCTGATTTCGGGAACTGATTTCCAAATCAGCGCCAATTTTAAAAGAAATTGGCGTCGATTTGAGCTTGAACAATTTTCTAGTTTCGGTGCCGATTTACAAAATCGCACCAATTTTCATCATGATCACCACAAAAAAAAACATGGGTACAAATAAATAGTCAGCCAGAGCTACTGAGCTGAGAACTAAAGGGCTCGACACAGGTAGCTGATTTTGGGAACTGATTTCAGCATCAGTGGACAAACGATAGCAGTATTGGGAACCGATTTCATCAAGGGTGTATTCTAGGTCGAGCGATTATAATTAATGATGCTAATAGGGGGGGGGCTTAGTGACGTTTTTCGGTGATTAATCATCATTTATTACGAATAATTTACATTAATCATTAAATATGATTAATTACATGCCTAATGCTCTAAAGCCCTAGTACATTCCTTGTCTGGGACGTAATTATTGATGATTAATCACCGAAAAACGTCAATAAGCTCCGCCTCTTAGCATCATTAATTATAATCTATTGACATGGAATACACCCTTGCTGAAATCAGTTCCCGAAATAAGCTATGTGTGCAGGGTTGCCACCGCCATGGATTTATCCATGTTTACATGGATTTTTCAACCTCTGCCATGGATTTTGGAAACGCCATGGATTGCCATGGATTTTTGAATAAAAAACATGGATTTTTCAAGAAAACAGGGATTTTTTTGGATTCGTCGGGGTATTTTTGGTCGGGCTTCACATTCCAGTTCACACACGAAGAAAACGTCAACCCAGAATCCGGAAATTCCGGTAGCTGAAGCCCCAGCTTTAGCGCACTCGTCCAAAAAGCCTCGTGGCTTACGGCGGAAGTCGAAGTTCAGGGAAGAAAAGATTAAGCCGGCGGATGATAGAAATTGATAGATAGACAATGATTCGGTTTGGTGACGATAACTATGCCTAAAAACAAAAATAATAAATCTGGCCCAGCTTTTACCCCCACCAAGGTAAGTTGGAAATGGCTGGGTAAAGGTGCGGATTAGTTCCTCCTGTTAAAAACATCTTATTTCTAACTGCATATCATTCAGTCAGTTGGGTGGTAAATTTGCACAGATAATGTCCAGTAGAAGCTGATTATATACAATTTACTTCTTTCTGTATATCCCAGCTCTATTGGTAGGGCCTCTACACCCTCAACCCTGCATGACAGGGGAACTAATCTGCACCTTTACCAATGGCTATGCTGGTTGAGTGTTGTTCTCTGGGTTCAGTTTCTTCTAGGTTTATTATGGAGACTTAGAGAACAGAAAACTGCTCGAGAGCTGAAGTACACTTTCAATTATTTATTTACCACAAGACACATTCATCCATCATTTTTGAGTTCTGTAGCCTCTGTATAGGCTTGTCATTCAGAATAAAAGTCCTCTGTAGGCTATTCCATGTGAACCCAGCCGCACCCCCCCACTGAATGTAGTCAGTTCAGAAAAAAAACAGCCAGAGCTCCACAAAAACTGGCCTACAAATTCTTTTGTTGGCTATCTGTTTGGTTAAAACACAAAAAAACATAAATTTTGTCAGTATAGGCTAAAGGGAGCACTGAATTTTGCCTACCATATCTCCTTGATGCTACACCAGCCTATATTGCCTGCTATCATTGCTGTGTGAACATTTTTCACTCCCAATCCAACGTCACTGAGCTTGTTGAAAATTTTTCCACTAAGTAATTCAGTAAGCCTACTCAAGGTAATTTTTTCTAAGGTGCTGAGCTTCGAATCTGATTTTCCCTCCCAAATGTTTTTGCTGTTAGTCAAGAATCAGGAAAGAAAAATACTTACAGGTTCTATTTGTAAAACTTCGCTCTCTGGTGAACTGGTGATAGTTGTGGAAGCAGCTCGACTTTCAGCCACAGAGGATGCACTGGTAGACACCAAGGATGATGCAGGATTAGACTGTATCTTCTTGAACATGTCAATAACATTTGGCCCCTGAAATGAGTTACTTAATTTCTGATGCAGGTGAACTTCGCACAGCAAAATCTTTAGAATACCATTCTGATTGCATATTCTTAGCTGCTAAATGCTAATACAGAAACTAAATTAACAGGCCCACAGAGGACAAGTGATAAGTACCACAATGTTAAAAATTCCCATATCCCACTAGGTCCAATCATGCACTATGTTGAGCCAAGATTAGAGAGTGCCACAACAGGATATGATATCCTAGTAAGAGGCACTGTTCCTGTAAGTCCTAGTAATGGATTAGGTCCTATGTCCTATGGCAAGCATCCGGCTTTAGTGTAAAAGCTAGTGGTCAGCAGCTCACAGACTTAGACTTCATAGACAACATAGTACTTCTAGAAAAGATGAACCTACATTTGCAGCTACTACTTGACACCATAGCAGACAAGGCTAAATAAATGGGACTAATAGTAAACATTGGTAAATTGAAAAGCATGGTCACATCCAATTCACCTTTGATCCTTAAATGCAAGAGAAAAACAATCAAACAAGTCCAGGAGTTCAAATATCTTGGAAGTTGGATTGAATATGATGGTGGAATAGTCAGCAAGATAAAAAGGAGAAGTGGACAAGCAACATTGGCATTCGACAAACTGAAACCAGTATAGTAAAGCAAAAAATACTCTTTGCATCTAAAGCTCCATCTGTTGAATAGTAACATCATGTCCATTCTCTGTTATGTAAGAGAATGCGGGAAGCTGAATGTCCAGCTGGAAAACTGTATCCTAGCATTTGAAAATGTCTGCCTCAGAAGAATCTTAACATTTTCTGACACGACAGGGTCACAAATGTAGTGGTCCACAGATAAACAGGTCAACTGCCAGGCACGGATCTCCTGAAGCAGAGAAGATAGACCAATCTTGGTCATGTCCTCTGAATATCAGGAGACCATCTTTCAAATGCTGTCTATGAGCGACAACCCAAGGATGGGCAGAAAAGAGGGCAACCAAAACACACCCTCCAAAAACAGTATAACTGAGATCTACAGAGTGCTGAGCTGTCATTACAACCACAGTGGGAGGATGTCATGGCTACTGCTCTCCTCCACGACGTCTGGCAAGGTTATGTTTGTGTCCTATGTGCCACAACTGGCCCTGGAGGAATTAAGGGCTAAAGTAAGGATTTCTATCAGTTTAGCCACTATTCACCCACACTGCAAAATTCATTAAAATTGTATCAGAAAACGGTTTTAAGAAAAGGTTGGACTTTTCAAAAGGTTCTTTTGTAAACCAGTCCATTAGATCATTGAACATATTACCTGATCACGCTGTTTCAATAAATAATGTTACAGCTTTAGTTGGAACCTCTTTTTATGAAGGACAGTATATAGAACCATAATATTAATGTCATTTGTATGATTTGTTTTACTTAGTGTCACTAAAAAGAATTTAATGAATTTGTCTTTTTGTGCATTCTGGTGTATTTGCTTATTATTTGTAATGTGTTCAGCCTAAGGAGTTTTTTAGTTAATAGTGGTACCAATCAATACCCAGAGGTTCAGTTCTTGTATATTGTCTTTTGTGTATTGTTGCTTATTGTTTTGTTTACTGTTAATTTGTAACAAGACAAGCCTATGGCGTACTCCACTTTTGTTTAAAACATATATATATATATATATATATATATATATATATATATATATATATATATATATATATGTCAATTTTCTCCATTGAATTAATTGCTTTGCTTAAAGGTCTGGAGTTGATTTTTACTTTGCCAGTTGCAATTTTTCTCAGCAATTTTGGCTTCTGGCTTTTTTTCTCATACTTACTGTTTTCTTGGAACAGCTAATAATCTGTATTCAGGATGGTATTCTAAAGAATTTGCTGTACTAAGTTCACCTGCATCAGAAATTAAGTAACTCATTTCAGGGGTCAATTGTCATTGACCTGTTCAAGAAGATACAGTCTACTCCTGCATCATCCTCGGTGATTACCAGTGCATCCTCTGTAGCTGAAAATTGAGCTGCTTCCACAACTATCATCAGTTCACAGGAGAGCGAAGTTTTACAAATAGAACCTGTAAGTTTTCTTCTTCTTTCCTGATTCTTGACTAACAGCAAAGAACATTTGGGAGGGAAAATTGGATTGGATTTTTCCAGCACCCTTAGGGTGCTGGGCTTCTCGAAGTTTAATCTTGAATGTTAGTTACCCAATTAGCGAATCTGAGCAGATCATTTGATGATGTGATTGTGGGGGTGGGTTCAAAGCTCTTGCTTCAAGAAAGAAAAAATTACCTTGAGTAGGCCTACTGAATTACTTAGTGGATAAACTTTCGACAAGCCATCGTTTCTCCATGATGTTGGATCGGGAGTGAAAAATGTTCATACAGCAATGATAGCAGACAATATAGGCTGGTCTAGCATCAAGGAGATATGGTAGCCAAAATTCAGTGCTCCCTTTAGCCTATACTGACAAAATTTAAGGACTAATTTATCGAACAACTTAAAAACTTGCTACCATACGAATTTCTGTATGGTTAAAACACAAAAAAAACATAGTATGATTGGACCCAGTGGGATATGAGAATTTTTGACATTGTATTACTTATGACTTGTCCTCTGTGGACCTGATAATTTAATATCTGTATTAAGGGGATTCGTTACCTTAAATGTTCACCCCATCTCGTTCATTATAGACGTTTCTATTTTGTCTGGCCAACTATTAAGAATTGATTGGGCGGTCTTGCCCTGGCTTGTAGAGCTTGGATAAGAGATTCGAATAATCGACAGGAAACTAAAAGCTGACGCCTACTTTCCCTGAAACCATAGAAAAATCATTTAACTTCTCGTGTTTTGTCCCAGACAAAGAGATTTTTCAGTTTTAATGAAACATATATCATCGGAAAGCCTTTTTGAATCGGAGCAAAATTTTCTTTTTAAAGTTCAGGAAAGGACAGTCCCTCCAAATGTCCCAGCATACCTGCTAGGAAAATGCCGAAAATCACCTCAAAGGAATTATCAGTTCACCAGCTTGGTCCCTTTGGGAGCTGCCTATGGCGCCACCCGCTTTGATTGATGAGCTCGCTGACATACAGCAAAGTAAAATTGTAATTTCTTATTCAATGAAGGTATATAGCGGGTCATTGGCGATCACCAGATATTTTATTTTGGCTACGGCAGCGGCAAGAACTAATGAAAACGGTAACCTTGGCCCATAGTGACTGGAAATGCAAAAATTGTTTCTTTTTGGAAGACTGCAATGTGAGAATTTTCTGAAATAACAAAGTCAGAAAAATCTCATTCCAGTTAAATTAACAGTGCTCTTGCAATAAGAAAAAAAAATTTTGGTTTTAAATTAAGAGCCTGAAATCCCTAAGAAATCGGATTGTTTGTGAAACGTCCCCGAAAAAATGTCCTAGGGTAAAGGTATCTCCAGCTTAAAACGATTGAAAAGTAAAATAGAACGGATGTTCTACTAACGGTGTTCCACAAAAAAACAAAAAAAAACACATCTAACATTTTTCCCTAGTAAACAGATTAGGGATTTTTGCTTTCACAAAGAAGTCTATTAAAAACAACTTGCCGCATCACTGTAACCGTATACTCTTTAGCGTTTCTCTCTTGACCCAAAGGAGTAAAAATAAATTTAGCTTAGGTAAATCGTAAGTATGTAAAACTTTAAGCAATGTCTTTTTTCCTCCATGCTTCTAAGAAGAAATAAAGAAAGTAAAATACCCTGAACAAAAATCCTTGATACAGCCTGTATATGAATCATTCTCTCCCAAACCACCTTATCCATTTTGGTCGATGACTTGGATTTTTTCCAAATTCAAATATTTCAGTAAGTTAGTGTACTGTATGAAAAAAAACTATGGCATGAACCGCCAACGTTAGTATTGTCCGGTTTGTGACATCATGATCAATAAGGGTTTGACTACAAAAAAAAAATTGTTACTCACTCTTTGAGTAAAATTGAGTAACTCATTTCAGGGGCCAACTGACATTGACCTGTTCAAGAAGATACAGTCTACTCCTGCATCATCCTCGGTGTCTACCAGTGCATCCTCTGTGGCTGAAAATCGAGCTGCTTCCACAAATATCACCAGTTCACCGGAGAGCGAAGTTTTACAAATAGAACCTGTAAGTTTTCTTCTTCTTTCCTGATTCTTGACTAACAGCGAAAAAGATTGGGGAGGGAATATCGGATTGGATTTTTCCAGCACCCTTTGGGTGCTGGACTTCTCGAAGTTTAATCTTGAATTTTAGTTACCCAATTAGTGAATCTGAGCAAATCATTTGATGATGTGATTGAGGGGGTGGGTTCAAAGACTCAGACTTACTGTATCAGATGTGCCCAGTTTTCCCAAACCTCGCACACATAGTTCCCTCGATTCACTTCCAAACCAGATTAGTTAAGAGGTGAAGGCTCAGTCCAGTTACACGATTCGAACTGTGAGCAAACATCATAATCTCTACTGTGTTATTCTATGGAAAAAAATTAAGATTTGTTGGGCCTGCTAACTTCACATAAAGCACCCCTGCTCTTATCAGCTTTTGTTCTGTCACTCCCTCGCAGAGTCATGTTATGGGAATGGGTTCTAGGCATGTTAGAAATGAATGAACATAAGGGTGCTTTAACTTGAAATATCAGTGGGACTGGCCTACGTGACAACTCGCAAGTAATCTGAAGCAAAGTAAAGTTTTGAAAAAAAAGAACAACGAGCTATTCCGCATGTTGACTGCGGATGGATATGAACTGGCTCGCACTTTGTGTTGGCTATCGCTAAAAATACGTGCCTAAATATTACTTTTGCTTTGCAGGCTGCACCGGATTCAAGCGATTCAGAGTTCGAAGATCTTTCGAGCGATTCTGAAGATGACCAATTGTGTCTGACCGATTTTCCTATGTCTTCTGCCGCCGAAGCTGAAAAAACAGAAAAGCAGAAAAAACGGAAAAAATGTAGTCCCAGAACAGTTTCGAGCAAACGTGCTAGAAACAGCGAGTACGCTAATGTGGAAGAGGCGGGGAAGGAGCCGAGTAAAAAGCACACCGCTAAGCGCGTATATCAGAAAAACGCCCAACGGTTTTCGATAAAGTGATTGAAGATGGACGATTTCAAAAACTGGATAGCGAGGGACAAAAAAGACTCCAAAAAAGTTTTTGTCGCTACTTTGCCAAGACGATTATTGGGAATCGGACGTCTATGATCAGACACTCAAAAACAAATCAACATGTACAAGCTGTGAATGCTGGGGAAAATCAGATTTCAGCTTGTGATCCACAAGCAGTGTCAGAAACAATTAAACAGAGAGAATTGTATGCAGACAGGACGATGGCTTTTGAACTCACACTTGCGGCCTGGGTTGCCAAAAGCAATCTGCCCATATCAGTCATGGATAACCTGCCCAGTCTTCTGAAAAAGACAGTAACTGATTCGGTGATTGTAAAGAACGCAGCTTGTGTGCAAACGAAGACAACCAGCCTGGTAAAGAACGTTATTTCCGCAGCTGCTGATGAAGAACTTTCCTCGGTATTGAAGAAAACAAAGTTTTCACTTATTGTTGATGAAAGCACTGACCGTACGACCACAAAGTTTTTGGTGATTCTAGTCCATTTTTATTCTGCTTGTGATGAAAAGGTTGTCGATCGTTTTTTTTTATATGCCAGTTGTCACTGATAGCACTGCTCAAGGGCTTAAAAACCCTCATCTTGAAGGAGCTGCGCGATAGAGATATCCCTTTAGTCAACCTCATTGGTTTTGCGTCGGATAATGCAGGTGTGATGCTCCGTAAGCAAGCGGGTCTGGCTGCACTTGTAAATGGAGATGTGCCGTGGCTCGCCATTTTTGGGTGCATTTGTCATTCTTTCGCTTTGTGTTTAGCCACTGCGTGCAGTGTTCTAGATCGAGAAATAGTATAATTAGCTCACGACATGCATAATTTTGTCGCTTATAGCCCCAAAAAGAAAAGTGAATTTTTCGAGTCTCAAAAGTTCGTAGAGGTTGCCGAACACGTAATACTTGACCCGTCGAAGACACGCTGGCTAGCACTGGAGCAAGATCTGAAGAGGTTGCTTGAGCAGTGGGATGCTCTGAAAATTTATTTTCAGAGTATGCTCGCCGATAACATTCCCACCGCCGTGAGCATTCATGAAGGACTCGGAAATGTCAAGCTTTACCTCTTTTTTACCTCTTTCTGGGGTACATATTGCCTGTCGTGAATGAGTTAAACCTTGAGTTCCAAAGTGAAAGTGTCAGGGTTCATCAAATTCCGAAGAAAGTCCGGGAAACATTGAAGGAAATTACGCAGAACTTTATTAAACAGGAAGTTTTAGACAGAACAGACCCCTTCAATATAAATTTGCGGTCTCCGAACAATCTAAGACCTTACGAAAACACCACCTTTGGGCCCAAGTTTCTGGCACTGTGTGAAAGAATGAGCGGAGACGCGGATTTTAGTCGCAAGCTGATTTTCGTTAAAAATAAGTGTGTCATGTTCTACCAAAGACTGTGTGAGGAAATCATTAGAAGGATCGATTCCAGTGACGAGCTTTTAGTTCAGCTGGAGTGCATTGACCCAAAGGTAGCGGTAAGTGACCGTATCAATAGCTTGGTAGGAATTTACTCATGGTTTTCCACTACCGTAAGTTTTGACATTGACCAACTCGACAGAGAGTGGCGGAACCTCAGAGTTATCCGCAATTCACTCGGTGATATGGTAAAAAAAGAACCAGGGGTATTTTGATGTGAGCTTGGCAAGGTCACTGACGCTGGTGACAACCCCAGGTCAGTGCGCTGCAAGTGTTCATGCAAATACTTATGTCTCTGCCACATTCATCAGCAGCAGCGGAAAGACAATTTTCGCTGCTTAAGTTGAATAAAACACCTCTCAGAAATAAGCTGGATCCAGAAACGGTGTTGGCACTCATGAGAGTGAATCAGTATGTCCCGGCTCCCCACGAGTGGGATATCCCCAAGTCACTCATTAGGCGTGCTCGACGCTGGAAGTGAAAAAGAAAATTTTTTCGAGTCCGCTTGACACTTAAGATTCTTATGGAGTCCAATATAAAAATCGAAATTTTCTCAACCCCAAAAATCCCAGAGACGTCTTTTCTCTAATTACTACTTATCAAATTCGCCGTAAACTCAAAACGAAAGATTTTCGTACTTTAATCCCCAAGTTCGCGTCATTTTCATTTTTTTTCGTTTTTTCTTTACGCTCTTACTTGAAATAATGTTTTTGAAGAAATTATCGGCAGATCGTAATCTGCTGGAATCTCAGCGTCAAACAGAAGTTGTACTTTGCAATACTTTCACATGTGAAGACAAGTTTTACATATAATATGGAAGCCAAAATTGCCCTATAGTCTATAAGCACTATAATTTTATTATAATTTATATTGTTTTTTTTCCAGTGCATTACTGGGTGGTTTGAGAATGAGACCTCATGTCCTGTCTGCAGGAAATATGTCTGTGAAACAGAATCATTTCCAGCTCTCACATAAGCTCTTACCTGTCGTATTCAGATTATCTGTCTATCTGATGCTTTAAAAAGTGACTTGTGAATCTTCTGTAAGTGGTTTTTAACCAGTAGCAGTGTAACGAGGATATGGCCACTTATGAGCAGTAGCAAAAGTTCGATAGTTCTATGTTCAAAATGCCAGAGAAAGAGTACTTCTATTACTTTTATTGGATTCTCTTTTTTCGTTCTTTTCCTTGTCTGGCTTGCGATAGGCCTTTAGTTAGCAATACAGCCGAGTATTACTAATGAAACAGTCATTTTTGGGTTTATGTTTGATTTCTAGAGTTACTAGTAAATAGTATTTCGAAGTAATTAGTCGCTTTTGGGTTTTCCCAATACCGTTTATCTAACAACTGAAAAGAGGTGGGTGAAGGAACCTCCTCGGTATTAGTCCCTTGGAGAAGGTGACATTTTTTTTTAACTTTAGATCTTTTTTGCTTGCAGATAAGGAATGCTTTATCATTGTTTTTCCTTTTTTAATTGAAGATCTACCGGGAAAATCACGGAACCATAATAGCCTTTATTTAGTTAAAGAATTACTAAAGAAACAGTCATTTTTGAGTTTATGTTTGATTTCTAGAGTTACTAGTAAATAGTATTTCGAACTAATTAGTCGTTTTCGGGTTTTCCCAATACCGTTTATCTAACAACTGAAAGGAGGTGGGCGGAGGAAACTCCTCGGTATTAGTCTCTTGGAGAAGGTGACATTTTTTTTTATTTTTAGATCTTTTTTTGCTTGCAGATAAGGAATGCTTTATCATTGTTTTTCCTTTTTTAATTGAAGATCTACCGGGAAAATCACGGAACCATAATAGCCTTTATTTAGTTAAAGAATTACTAAAGAAACAGTCATTTTTGAGTTTATGTTTGATTTCTAGAGTTACTATTAAATAGTATTTCGAACTAATTAGTCGTTTTCGGGTTTTCCCAATACCGTTTATCTGAAAACTGAAAAGAGGCAGGTGAAGGAAACTCCTCGGTAGTAGTCTCCTGGATAAGGTGACATTTTTTTTTAACTTTAGATCTTTTTTTGCTTGCAGATAAGGAATGGTTTATCATCGTTTTTCCGTTTTTAATTGAAGATCTACCAGGAAAATCAGAGAACCATAATAGCGACGAAATCTCAAAATAGTGCCTGGCTAGTCGGAAGATGGGGTTTTCATAGTACATACATAGGTTCTTGCTAGGCTATTCTCGCTCAGATACTGTGGTACCGAAGAGTCTTAATAGCTATGCAGGTCTGAAACAATCACAATCTTGAACTAGTTTTGTTTCTTATATTTGGTCCATTATGTACCGTTAAACTAAGTTTAACTGATTGAAGATGACTTTAACTCGTTAATTCTTTGAACTTCTTGTCGGAATTTTGGTTCATTTACACTGTTGTTGTCCAGTTCACTCAATCCCATTACGGGCCTTGCCAAAGCTAAAATCAACCTTTACAAAATTGTTAATATATTCCATAGTTCTTCCAACTGTTGTTTATAATAATGGTGGCACCTTGGTTTCCTGTATTTTCTTTTCCTTTGAGATTTTTGGAATTTTTCTTGGTTTGCTAGGTTCTTGGTGTTGCTTCTCGTGATCATTTTTGTTGAGTAGAATGCAGGCTATATATTTGAAAGAATGCTTTTTGTTCTGTCTTATCCTGTAATTGGACTTCAGCTGTGATTACTTGTCTTTCCAAATTATTATATATTGATATGTTTAATTGAAATTGTTTTCGCGTTGATAATAAATGATGAAAAAATGTGTTTATTTTTTACTCGACAGACTCAGTTCAAAAATGGAATATTCTAGTGAGTTCAATCCAAGTTCAATATGGATTCTAGCTGAATTCGACACGAGGAGTAAATTAAAAGTACCAGGAATCAACTTATCTCTTTAAATTTTAGGATTGAAAACTGGAAACTATTGTTATTTCCATATTAATTTGCCAAAGTAGCACATTTTCTTTTGGTTTCAAGTAGCCGAACTTTCCAGAGGCGTAATTGCGCTCCTTTCAAAACTCTATGTTCATGTTATACATACACTTCTGCCTTTCATTCAAGCTTTACAAATCACTCTTTTTTTTAGATATTGTAGTGGTGGGAATTCTAGGCTTCAATCTGTTGTTAGTGGAAAAACGCCATTTCTGTGAACAAGCCCTGTCGCCCTCTAAAGGTCTTATTATTTGGAGCTTAAAAGATGGCGCAAACGTAGAAAAGGCGTACCTGCGAGTGACGCGAAGCGTCGTGAGCGGCAAATTTTTTCGTACCTTTGCCAACAGTGCTTGCCATGGATTTTTTTCTTCGGCTGGTGGCAACCCTGTATGTGTGTCTAGCCACTATTTATTGAAACGAAAATTTATTACGCGGGATTTTCAAAACAAAGAATCATTGGCATAGTTTAGTCAACTGAAGTTTATTTACAGTTGCATGATTGATCTCAGCTCAGTAGTGTGATCTTTCAGGATTGGAAAATAATATTTCAACGGCTGAAATCTTAAGTGTAAAATCTATTATTTTGGTTTTCTTTTTATATCATTCCATTCATGTTAGGCTGGATAACTTTTTATTTTGATAGATGGCCTTAATGCGCTACTGGTCAAAGGTAAGCATTTTTATTATGCAGAAGACTTTGCTACTCTTCTCAAATACAGAACACATGCAGGAAGTGAAGTTTGGTTAATGCTAATGAACTAAAATGAAACTAGGCTAGGCTAATAGCTTATGAAAAAATTTGGGCTATAGGCTATAGGGTAAGACACCCAGTAGTCGGCCACCTGCCTATTCTCGGACAGAATCTTTGATAGGAATGAATCATCATCCTATTCACGGACAAAAGTCTCCAATTCCTGTCACCTGTAATGAATTAATCCTTTTAAAAACTTTTTGACATTTAAACTACTCTAATTACTGTATTATACCACCTAGAAACTTAATTTTTGTACAGTTAAAATCCTGTTTCTTTTGTGAACAAGTAGGTTACTAATTCAAATAGTTTCGATTGTACAGCGCTTCCTATTTTTAAATTTACTAAGAAGTGTCAAATCTTCCTATAGACGGACATATAGGAATCACTCATGTACATAGTTATTACGCAATATTGCTTTGTTCCTTTCATTGATTTCCTGTTATCGGCTTTCGTCAACCTTCATGAGACGGGTTTTCGTCCGCTTGTTGCTAGGACTATAGGCAGAACCTGCTAATTCATGATTTGGCAAATTCGTGATTCATGATGGCAAACCAAATATTAAATTGTAAAATGTTTATTAATATAAGAAATTTTTTATTTAAATTTGATTTTCAGAGAAGATAATAATTCAGATTGGAATTATTGAGAAAAGTGATTATCCTTGTTATTCAATGTGGGCAGGTGCGGATCAAGGATTTTTTTTTTTTGGGGGGGGGGCAAAATAGGTGGATTCTATAAAAAAATTACGGGGCGCAATGTAGGTTGATCTGATAAATTTGCATCAGGAGTAAGTTTAATTAACGCAAACTTGAGTTAATTAAGTAAATTATGCTCTTTAAGAATATATTAATCATTTTTGTTGGAAATGAATTTTAGCCCCCACCCCTATATATACCAATTCAGGGTATATATTTGCACATTAGGGGGGTGGGGTTAATTTTATTTCTGTGTAAATGAGAGGTAAGTTTCAACTTCCCCCTCACCCCCTAATGTGCAAATATATACCCAGAATTGGTATATATAGGGGTGGGGGCTAAAATTCATTTCCAACAAAAATGGGTAAATATATACCAAATCATATTATTAAGTTAGGAATAAAGTGAATACACCATTCAATGCTTTTTTTTATGCTGATTACAAATGTAATAATCATTTCTATCGGAAATGAATTTCAGCCCCCCCCCCTATATATGCCAATTCAGGGTATACATTTCTACATAAGGGGGGTAATCTGATGTAAATCGTTTCTGATGTAAATCGGAGGTAAGTTTAAACGTAAGTTTAAGATAAATATTCAGATTGAAATTATTGAGAAAAGTGATTTTCCTTGTTATTCAATGAGGACAGGTGCGGATCAAGGATTTTGTTTTTTTTTTGGGGGGGGGGAAATAGGTGGATCCAATAAAAAATTTAGGGGGGCGCAAAATAGGTTGATCCGATAAACTTGCGTCAGGAGTAAGTTTAATTAACGCAAACTTGAGTAAATTAAGTAAATTACACTACTTTAGGCTACACTAGGGGGGCGTGCACCCCTCACCCCCTCCCCGCTGGATCTGCCACTGAATGAGGGGAACTGGTAGTCCCCTGTACAATGTTTTCAACTATGCAAGATTCCAATGGTACACTTTTCATATTGATCTGACACTATTTTTGATGTGCTTTAGGCTTTTTTAGAAATCATCATAAACTTGTTTTTGGAATAAACTTTTACTTTTAAAATGAACCAAAATAATAGTTACCATTCCTGAATCAATGTCCCATGGCAACTTTTTCTTAATAGTAATTTTTTTTTCAAAATCTTTTTAACTTTTGATTAATATGGGTGTTTGTTTATCCTTTACTTGGTTACACCTACCTCTGCACCCCTGACGGTGGTGGATCCAAAGGCGGGGAGGGGGTTCATCCCCTAGCAGTACCTCACTCTTTAAGCCAAAGATTTTTTAGTTCTTTCATAATAGCTGTTTATGCTAAATAACGGCCTTTGCGATTAAGGGGTTATTTTTAAAGAACTGGAACAAAATTCGAACTTAAGCTTAAAGAGTGAGGTATTGACCAGTAGGCGAGCCCCCTAATATAGGCCTACATATTAAAAATATATGAATGTAGAAGTTCGTTAAGTAAGTTAATTCGTAAGTTATGTATCTTTATTACTAATAAAAACGTTCGTAAATAAAATTAAATAAGTTTCGAGAAAGCCATTTAACCAAATAAAAGTAAAATTAATATGCAAATTTTGTTTCAATTATTCATGTACGATGACCCAAAATCAAAACGTGCATCAATTCAAAAACGTTAAAAAATTAAATAAAAAAACATGTTTTTTTAACTGAAAGTAAGGAACAACGTTAAAACTTAAACAGAAATTATTCTGTATATGAAAAGGGCTCTTCCCTCCTCAATGCCTCATTCTTTAAGCTAAAATTTGACTCTCTCACAACTCTTATTTTCGTTAATCAATAAAAAATTTGTTAATCCCCCACCTCGTCAGCAGCTACACCCAAAATATGCTTGTTTTGCTTTGTTTTTTTTGCTTTGGCATTCTTCAAGACAAATATTGAGCTTTCTACTGTGAAAAGGCGCCTTTTATTATTTCTTCGCTTTCAATCTTGTATATACGTGACTGAAATATAGCCCCTTATAGAAAAGAATCCTTCGTCCTGGTGTCTTAATTTAGCTTAAATTCATTTTTATTATCGGATTTCAATCAAAATTAAGTGCACCTGCCCCATCAATATTGGTCTAACATGTTACTTCAATACATGACAAGTCTCACATTAATTTTTCTAAACGGCAAAAATAAAGAAAAAAAGGAATCGATATGCGACTTCTCAAACAAAAACAGCTGTCAAAAGCAATTAAGAAATCCTTTCTGGTTTCAAATGATTTGCATAACCCACTTTCCGAATTTTGTACCGCAACAAATGGCCATCTTTGAAAGTATTAGCCTATTAAAGATTTTGAGGATTCTATGGAGAGGGGCATAGTCTTGTCAACTTGCAGAAACATTGGTACTGGTGCATTATGTTGGCACTGCTAAAAAAATCAAGTTTGGTTCATGCTAATGAAATGAAATAAAATAGGATGAATGTGCAATAATTTGTAAACAAATTTGGGCTACATATGTTGGCTCAACGGAATTGTTGTTGTCATTTTAATGACAAAAAATATCATTTTATTAGCGGGGACCTCGATTTTAATAACCGAGTAATGGAAAATTTTCTGCGGGAGCAAATTTGTACTAGGGGGCTGGTTATTTGTAGGGAAACTTCCATAAAGGATGGAATTTCTGTTTTTTTTCTGGGAAGAGATGGGTTAAACAAAAAAAACTAAAACCCTTTTTTTTAAAACAATTTTGAAGTTTTTGCCGCAATATCAGCAATAAGTGTTTTCAGATATGGGTTCAAATGCCTGGCTGTGGCTCTGGATCTAAAACCTATTTTGTATAGGTCTTGATTTACTACGCAGATACAAGCCCTACTTGAGCCTGAAAACAAAGCTAAAACCAATTTTGGCTCCCAAATTTTTGCAACAAAATTCTATTTTTTTTTCCTGAAAAATCCCCAAATCTTGAAGACTTGTCCCCGAAAATTCCCCAAATTTTTAAGACTTGTCCCCAAATTTTAATTTTCGAGAGTGGAAGCCCTGTACAGTATACCTGCATGATGCGAAAACACCAAAATTTGTTTACCTACATTTTTGTTACATTTTTACAAGTCAGACAAACATTTCGTTTTTGGGAGGGGGGGGGGTGTTCAACTCCCCCCCTGGGCACAGCCTTGTCCAAGGAAAAAAATTTGCTATTGTAAAAGGAAACCAGTAACGAAAAACCTGTCAAATAGGCTGTTTGCAAGAGAACGCTATAGATAAAACATTGCAAAGCTGTAGTTTCTCATGGAGTTACAATATTTTAACAAGTGGTTTTTGGTGTTTAAGGGGGGGGGAGGTACCTAGGTTAGTTTATGTATTTAACCTAAGTTTTTTATTGTTTCAAAAAATAAAGTTGTGTAACAGATTCAAACTTTAGCGTAAAGAGCGAGGCATTGAAGAGGAGACAGTCCGTTTCATATACAGAATAATTTCTGTTAGTTTTAAGTTTTAATGTTGGTCCTTACTTTCAGTTAAATTTTTTTTATTTAATTTCTGAACGTTTTTGAATTAATGCAGCTTAGATTTTGACTCACCGTACATGAATAATTAAAACGAAATTTGCATATTAATTTTACTTTTATGGCTAAATGGCTTTCTCAAAATTTTGTTCTGATGTAACTTACGAATTAACTTACGTGACGAACTTCTATATTCGTTTGTTTTATTACGTATATTAGGGAGTTTGCCCCCTAGTCAATACCTTGCTCTTTACGCTACAATTCGAGTTTTGTTCGAATCACAAACCCCTGAATCACAAACCCCTGAATCACAAAAGCCTGTTACTTAGCATAGATAGCTCTTTTGAAACTACTAAAAAAAGACTCTAGTGAACAGGGCGCGGTATTAACTAGGGGCAAGCCCCCCCATATACGTAATCATTTCTGTTTGTTTTAAGTTTTAACGTTGCTCCTTACTTTAAGTTGAAAAAATTAGTTTTTTTATTTAATTTCTGATCGTTTTTTAAATAATCCGGCGCTCCCTTCATAGAAATGTCCCTTCCCCCAAGGAAACATCCTCCATGGAAGAATCCTCCCCCGTAACCCTTTCCTCCCCCCCCCCTCCCATCAGAAAAGAATCCCTCCTGAAAGCACAAAAATTCAGCTTAAAACTTCCATAATGCATACTCTACTGTGACATCTTTGCCGGAAATTAATTTTTAAACCCTCTCTCTTAGATAAAGCTTTTATATGCACCTAATTTGACAAAATTCTATTCTGTCTTCAAACTTCAATTTGAGTATCATCACCCTTTCCTTATCATACGTTTAAAATTATCAAAACATCAATGATACCACTACCTAAAACGAACACCTGGGATAGCTACGCGAAAATTTATCATTCTTTGGCCGTTACTTCGAAAGTGCATAGTTACACAAAGATTTTTGGTTATGTTAAACATAAGTAAGGGGATACAAACTTGTCATTCCCTTTGCTTAAGGAAAGAGTCTTCTGTGACCATTTAGATTTTTCTGTGACCATTCATGATTTTACTGGACAATATTGGAAAGCAGGAGGCATGATAGGGAAACAATTAGACTGTATGATTTAGTATAAAAAGGTACATAAAAATAATACGTTTCCAGTCTTGCATCTAAAAATAAAGAAACACGTACAGTACTTGTATGTTGTAGCGCCAATTTCAAGTTATTGATCTAATTCTAACAGTTTTCGATTACTAATAATAATGAAATATCAAAAAGATTATTTAAATATTTCAGAACCAAACGGGGCTATATATTGGCACCGTTGGGGGGGGGGTAATGATAGTGGGTCGGCATGCAAAATGAGCTAGCTAAAACTCTTCTTTATATTATGAAGTACGAATTTTTTTTTTACTTTACCTTGTCTCAATACTTTACCCCCACCCCCCTAATGTGCAAATATATAGCCGAAATTATATATTTCCATCTATTCTGTCACTTTTCTTTGTCCCACTCTAAGCTGAAAGAAACTAACGAAAAACCGGTTCACAGTGCGTCAATTGATGTAGAACGCTATAACATAGGAGCTATAACATAAAAGCACCAAAATTACAGTCAACTTAAACTAGTTTTTTGATTTTTACAACTTGGTAATTATATATCCAAGTTGGCTTTTATTGCAAATAAATGAGATGATATTTCAGCTCTTTTTAATTTATTGACCAATTTCAAGTTCCCAACAAGTGCAATGCACATTTCCATTTTTTTCTGGAGGGGGCAGGGATTTCTGTGTTTCTGTCTTTTCTGAATTTTTGTGCCCCTAGATTTCAAACATATTTTCCCCCCCCGCAGTCCCCCGGCTCTTTTTTTTTGCCACCACTCTTCCCGCGCAGCCTGAAAAATTCTTAATTTGGCATTTTCAACGAGAATAGTATTTTCTTGGTATTTTTATTAAAAGTTTTCGTGACTTTGACCTATACTTTCGTGAGTTGATACCACTACTTTCTTTTGGAAAGGCGCGAAATAACTATACACCTTTCAACACCTTCATCGAAACTCGGCCACCAAACACGGCTACGAACTAGAGCTACGTACACAATTACTGTTTGTTCGATAATTAGTAAACTTCTTGAAAGGGTTCTCTTCCCGCAGCGACAATCAGTTTGGGTTCAGAAGTGGCATTGGAGTTCAAAATGGACATGCTGTTTTCCCTGATTAATTTTAAAAAAAACGAAGTTTTTCCGAGGGAAGTAAAGAGCGAAGTTGAAACTTAAAACGAACACAAATTAGTACTTCACAGATTATCTAACATATATCAATAAAACTAGTACAAATAAGCCAACTAATTATGTTTCCCTATACTTTTAGGATTATACAAAACTACCGCTTTACTGAAAACGTAAAATAATATAGGAGTTTTGGTACAGTAAAAGAAAAACAATTAAGGACACTTTTTACACAATACAAATATTATCAATCCCTTTTCGGATCAATCCCTTTTAAGATAAAGTAACAATCCAGATTTGGATTTTGCTTTTTTTTTACATTTAATTTGGTATTACTTCTGCACAATGGCTGAGTTCAATGACTGGCTCTCGTTTTGGTTCTGAAAAGGACATACAATTAGTCTGTAAACAAGTTGAAGTAAAGCCATCTTGATAGTATTAGGACTGGTGTAAGACTATGAAATGCCTTATCGATTCGTTTAGTGTTGTTAAGCTACATGCTTACTTTTGATTCTTAAATTAATAATCCTGTTTTTTATACTTGACTTTTGTGTTTTCAGTAAAGCGCTAGTTTTGTATAATCCTAAAAGCATAGAGAAACATAATTAGTTGGTTTGTTCCTACTAGTTTTATTGATATATGTTAGATAGGCTGTAAAAGTAATAATTTTTATTCGTTTTAATTTTCAACTTTGCTCTTTACTTCCTTCGGAAAAACTTTGTTTTTTTAAATAAATTTTATTAAGAATACACTTTACTTGACGTTCAAGTAGCGCATCAAGAATATGATATGCTTAGACTTCGCTAGGGGGCACGCGCCCCCCTCACCACTCCCTGGATCCGCCACAATTAGCTGTTATCCGTTAGCTTATGGGTTTTTTGCAAAAGGGAGTGACAAATCTAGGGGGAAAGCCCCCCGCCCAAATTATATAGGACGAATGTAAAATAAAATAGGAGGAATTTATAATAATTTAGAAACAAATTTGGGCTATATATTTGCACATTAGGTGGGGGGGGAAATCATACCATATATTAAATACGTAACCAAACCTAACCTAGGGACCTTTCCCTCCCTTAAATCCCAAAAATCCATGGTGTGAATATTGACACTCAGTGAGAAATCATGGCTTTGCAGTCGGATCTATCTCTCAATATCTTGCAAAAAGCGACTTTGACAGGTTTCGGGACTGTTTTCCTTGTACAATAGAACATTTGTTCCCTTGGCCACGGCAGTACCCAGGGGGGGGGTTAGGGGTTTGCCCCCCCCCCCCCCAAAAAAAAATAATGGTCAGACGTGTAAAATATGCAGTGCCAGCATAATGCGTAAGTACCCAATTATGTTTTTTTTTGTTTAACCACCTCCCCCCAGTAAAATCATTACTTCCCTCCCTTATGGCAGTTTCCCCACAAAAAACCGGCCCCCGCGTACACATTTGTTCCCGCAGAAAATTTTCCATTACTCGGTTATTAAAATGACAACAACAATTCCGTTGAGCCGAAATATATAGCCCAAATTTGTTTACAAATTATTGCATATTCATCCTATTTTATTTTTTTTCATTAGCATGAACCAAACTGGATTTCTTTAGCAGTGCCCACATAATGCACCAGTACCAATGTTACTACAAGTTGATAAGACTATGCCCCTCTCCATAGAATCCTCAAAATCTTTAATAATACTTTCAAAGATGGCTATTTGATGCTGTAGAAACTTTGTAGAGTAGGTTATGCAAATCCTTTGAAACAAGAAGGGATTTCTTAATTACTTTTGACAGCTGTTTTCGTTTGAGAAATTACGTATTGGTTCCTTTTTTTCTTAATTTTTACCGTTTAGAAAAATTGATGTGAGACTTGTCAGGTATTGAAGTGACATGTTTGACCAATGTTGATGGGGCATGTGCACTTAATTTCGATTGAATTCCGATAATAAAAATCAATTTAAGCTAAATTAAGACATCAGGACAAAGGATTATGGAGTATTCTTTTCTATAAGGGGCTATATTTAAGTCACGTATATACAAGACTGAAAGAAAAGAAATAATAAAAGGCGTCATTTCACGGTAGAAAGCTCAATATTTGTCTTGAAGAATCCCAAAGCAAAACAAGCATATTTTGGGTGTAGCTGCTGACGAGGAGGGGGATTAACGAATTTTTTATTGTTTAACAAAAATAATAGTTATGAGAAAGTCAAAATTTAGCGTAAAGAAGGAGGCGTTGAGGAGGGGACAGCCCCTTTCATATACGGAATTATTTCTGTTTAAGTTTTAACGTTGTTCCTTACTTTCAGTTAAAAAAAACTTGTTTTTTTATTTAATTTTTGAAAGTTTTTGCATTGATGCAGGTTTTGATTTTGGGTCACCGTACATGAATAATTAAAACAAAATTTGTATATTAATTTTACTTTTATTTGGTTAAATGGCTTTTTCAAAACTTATTTAATTTTATTTATGAACGTTTTTATTAGTAATAAAGATACGTAGCTTACGAATTAACTTACTCAACGAACTTCTACATTCATATATTTTTATTATGTACATTAGGGGGCTCGCCTACTAGTCAATGCCTTACTCTTTAAGCTAAAGTTCGAATTTTGTTCCAGTTCTTTAAAAACGACCCCTTAATCACAAAGGCCGTTATTTAGAATAAATAGCTCTTATAAAAGTACTAAAAAATCTTTGGCTTTAAGAGTGAGGTACTGACTAGGGGATGAACCCCCTCCCCCCTCTGGATCCACCACTGTCATGGTTGCAGAGGTAGGTGTAACCTAGTAAAGAACAAACAACAGCCCATAGTAACCAAAAGTTAAAAACATTTTGAAAAAAAATTACTATTGAGAAAAAGTTGCCATGGGACATTGATTCAGGACTGGTAACTATTATTTTGGTTTGATTTAAAAGTAAAAGTTTATTCCAAGAAGAAGTTTATGGTGATTTCTAAAAAAAGCCTAAAACACATTAAAAATAGTGTCAGATCAATATGAAAAGTGTACTGTTGGAATCTTTCACAATTGAAAAAATTGTACTGGGAAATACCAGTTACCCTCTTGCTGTCGCAGCTCAAGTGAGGAGGGGGAGAAGGGGCGCACGCCCCCCTAGTTCAGCCTAAAGTAGTGTAATTTACTTAATTTACTCAAGTTTGCGTTAGTTACTTACTCCTGACGCAACTTTATTGGATCAACTTATTTTGCGACCCCTAAATTTGTTTATTGGATCCACCTATTTTAACCCCCCCCCCCAAAAAAAAAACAATCCCTGATCCGCACCTGTCCTCATTGAATAACAAGGAAAATCACCTTTCTCAATAATTTCAATCTGAATATTTATCTTGAACTTACCTCCGATTTACATCAGAAAAAAAATTTGCCCCCCCCCCCCGTATGTAGAAATTTGTTTTTTTAAATAAATTTTCTTAAGAATACACTTTACTTGACGTTCAAGTAGCGCATCAAGAATATGATATGCTTAGACTTCGCTAGGGGGCACGCGCCCCCCTCACCACTCCCTGGATCCGCCACAATTAGCTGTTATCTGTTAGCTTATGGGTTTTTTGCAAACGGGAGTGACAAATCTCGGGGGACAGCCCCCCGCCCAATTTATATAGGACTAATTTAAAATAAAATAATAGTAATTTATAATAATTTATAAACAACCTTGGGCTATATATTGGCACATTAGGGGGGGGGGGAATCAGACCATATATCAAATACGTAACCAAACCTAACCTAGGTACCTTTCCCCCCCTTAAACCACAAAAATCAATCATGTAAATATTGACACTCAGTGAGAAACCACGGCTTTGCAGTCGTTTATCTATAGCGATCTCTTGCAAATAGCCTATTTGACAGGTTTCGTGACTGGTTTCCTTGTACAATAGCAAATTTGTTCCCTTGGCCAAGGTAGTACCCAGGGGGGGGAGTTAGGGGATTGACCCCCCCCCCCCAAAAAAAAAAAAATAATGGTCAGACTTGTAAATTATGCGGTGCCAGCATAATGCGTAAGTACCCAATTATGTTTTTTTTTGTTTAACCCACCTCCCCCCAGAAAAAACAGAAATTCCATCCCTTATGGAAGTTTCCCCACAAAAAACCGGTCCCCTAGTACGAATTTTCTTCTGCAGAAAATTTCCCATTACTCCGTTATTAAAATCAAGTTCCCCGCTATTAAAATGATATTTTTTGTCATTAAAATGACAACAACAATTCCGTTGAGCCGAAATATATAGCCCAAATTTGTTTACAAATTATTGCATATTCATCCTATTTTATTTCATTAGCATGAACCAAACTTGATTTCTTTAGCAGTGCCCACATAATGCACCAGTACCAATGTTTCTACAAGTTGACAAGACTATGCCCCTCTCCATAGAATCCTCAAAATCTTTAATAATACTTTCAAAGATGGCCATTTGATGCTGTAGAAACTTCGGAAAGTGAGTTATGCAAATCCTTTGAAACGAGAAGGGATTTCTTAATTGCTTTTGACAGCTGTTTCCGTTTGAGAAGTTGGATATTGATTCCTTTTTTTCTTTATTTTTGCCGTTTAGAAAAATTGATGTGAGACTTGTCAGGTATTGAAGTGACATGTTTGACCAATATTGATGGGGCATGTGCACTTAATTTTGATTGAATTCGGATAATAAAAATGAATTTAAGCTAAATTAAGACACCAGGACAAAGGATTATGAAGTATTCTTTTCTATAAGGGGCTATATTTAGGTAACGTATATACAAGATTTAAAGAAAAGAAATAATAAAAGGTGCCTTTTCTCAGTAGAAAGCTCAATATTTGTTTTGAAGAATGCCAAAGCAAAACAAGAATATTTTGGGTGTAGCTGCTGACGATGAGGGGGATTAACAAATTTTTTATTGTTTAACAAAAATAATAGTTATGAGAAAGTCAAACTTTAGCGTAAAGAACGAGGCGTTGAGGAGGGGACAGCCCCTTTCATATACGGAATTATTTCTGTTTAAGTTTTAACGTTGTTCCTTACTTTCATTTAAAAAAACTTGTTTTTTATTTAATTTTTGAACGTTTTTGCATTGATGCAGGTTCTGATTTTGGGTCACCGTACATGAATAATTAAAACGAAATTTGCATATTAATTTTACTTTTATTTGGTTAAATGGCTTTCTCAAAACTTATTTAATTTTATTTACGAACGTTTTTATTAGTAATAAAGATACGTAGCTTACAAATTAACTTTCTCAACGAACTTCTACATTCATATAATTTTAATATGAACAATAGGGGGCTCGCCTACTAGTCAATACCTTCCTCTTTAAGCTAAAGTTCGAATTTTGTTCCAGTTCTTTAAAAATGACCCCTTAATCACAAAGGCCGTTATTTAGAATAAACAGCTCTTATAAAAGTACAAAAAAATCTTTGGCTTAAAGAGTGAGGTACTGACTAGGGGATGAACCCCCTCCCCCCTCTGGATCCACCACTGTCATGGTTGCAGAGGTAGGTGTAACCTAGTAAAGAACAAACAACAACCCATAGTAACCAAAAGTTAAAAACATTTTGAAAAAAATTACTATTGAGAAAAAGTTGCCATGGGACTTTTATTTAGGAATGGTAACTATTATTTTGGTTTGATTTAAAAGTAAGTTTATTCCAAAAAGAAGTTTATTGTGATATTTAAAAAAAAGCCTAAAACACATCAAAAATAGTGTCAGATCAATATGAAAAGTGTACTGTTGGAATCTTGCATAATTGAAAACATTGTACAGGGGAATACCAGGTCCCCTCATTCAGTCGCAGATCCAGCGGGAGGGGGCAAAGGGGTGCATGCCCCCCTCCCCTAGTTCAGCCTAAAGTAGTTTAATTTAATTAATTAACTAAAGTTTACTTTAGTTAAACTTACTCCTCACGCATTTTTATCTTTTTAAATTATTTGGCACCCCCTCATTTTGTTTATTGTATCCAAATATTTTGCGCCCCCCCCAAAAAAAAAAATCCTTTTTCTGCACCTGTCCTCATTGAATTACAAGGTAAATCACCTTTCTCAATAATTCCAATCTGAATATTTATCATAAACTTACGTTTAAAATTACCTCCGATTTACATCAGAAACAAAATTTGCCCCCCCTTATGTATAAATATATACCCTTAATTGGAATATATAGGGGGGGGGGGCTGAAATTCATTTACGAGAGAAATTATTATTGTATTTGTAATCAGCATAAAAAAAGGCATCGATTGGTGTATTCACTTAATTCCCAAATAAATAATATGTTTTGATATATATTTACACTTTTTGTTTTTTATGGATTTTTTGCCCCCACCCCTGTATATAATAATTAATGGTTTATATGTTAACCGAAGAGGGGTGGGGGGGGAGTTTTAAATTAACACAAAATTAAATCAGAAATAAAAGTACCCCCACCCCCCTACGTTGCAAATATAAACCCTGAAATGGCATATAGGCCTATTGGGATGGGGCTAAAATAAATTTACAACAAAAATGATAATTATATTTTTAAAGAGAATAAAAAAGAGCATTAAGGAGCATAAATTACTTAATAAACTCAAGATTGGCTTAATTAAACATACTCTTGATGCAAGTTTATCTGATCATCCGATTTTGAGCCCCGTAATTTTTTTTTATTTGATCCCCCTCTTTTGCCCAACGTAATTCGTGTCCCGCGTAGCCCTTGCTTCAGTGTAGTTCGTTTTAAAAGTAAAAGTTTATTCCAAAAAGAAGTTGGTATGGTGGTTTCTAAACAAAAGCCTAAACCACATCAAAAATAGTATCACATCAATATGAAAAATGTACCATTGGAATCTTGCATAGTTGAAAACATTGTACAGGGGAATACCAGCTCCCCTCATTTAGTGGCAGATTCAGCGGGGAGGGGGCGAAAGGGTGCAGGCCCCCCCTAGTTTAGCCTAAAGTAGTGTATTTTACTTAATTTACTCAAGTTTGCATTAATTAAACTTACTCCTGACGCAAGTTTATCGGATCAACCTATTTTGCACCCCCTTAATTTTTTTTTGGATCCACCTATTTCCCCCCCCCCCAAAAAAAAACAACAAAATCCTTGATCCGCACCTGTCCTCATTGAATAACAAGGAAAATCACTTTTCTCAATAATTTCAATCTGAATATTTATTTTAAACTTACGTTTAAACTTACCTCCGATTTACATCAGAAACAAAATTTGCCCCCCCCCTTATGTAGAAATGTATACCCTGAATTGGCATATATAGGGGGGTAAAATTCATTTCCAATAGAAATGATTATTATATTCGTAATCAGCATAAAAAAAGGCATCGAATGGTTTATTCACTTTATTCCTAACTCAATAATATCATTTGGTATATATTTACCCATTTTTGTTGGAAATTAATTTTAGCCCCCACCCCAATATATACCAATTCAGGGTATATATTTACATATTAGGGGGTGGGGGGGGGAAGTTGAAACTTACCTCTCATTTACACAGAAATAAAATTACCCCCACCCCCCAACTGTGCAAATATATACCCTGAATTGGTATATATAGGGATGGGGGCTAAAATTCATTTCCAACAAAAATGATTACTATATTCTTAAAGAGCATAAAAAAGAGCATTAAAGAGCATAATTTACTTAATTAACTCAAGTTTGCGTGAATTAAACTTACTCCTAATACAAATTTATCAGATCAACCTATTTTGCGCCCCTTATTTTTTTTTTTATTGGATCCACCTATTTCGCCCCCCCTCCCCCCCCCCCCAAAAAAAAATCCTTGATCGGCACATGCCCACCTTGAATAACACGTATAATCACTTTTCTCAATAATTACAATCTGATTTATTATCTTATCTAAAATTAAATTTGTAATACAAATTTGTAATAAACCTTTAAAAATTAATTTTTCATTTGCGAAATGGTGATTTACAATCTGAAGCTATTTTGAAATTAGCTTGGCCGAGATTACAGCATATAGACAACAAAACTGGGAAAACCATATTTGTTGCTAGTGGCCATGACTAGGGAGATTGCTGGTTGGAAATAGGCAATAGTGCATCATAGCTATTGACAATGAGCCATTTGTATGTATGACTTTAGGTGGAATCGTCACTTGTTATTAATTCAATAATAGGAGGCGCTGTACTAGGCAAAACTATTTGAATTAGTAACCTACTTGTTCACAACAGAAACAGGATTTTAACTGTAAAAAAAATTAAGTTTCTAGGTGGTATAATACAGTAATTAGAGTAGTTTAAATGTCAAAATGTTTTCAAAGTGATTAAAGTGTCCGACTACTGGGTGTCTTACCCTATTTACACATTAGGGGGGGGTAAAGCATAGCATATATTAAATGTGTAATATAGCCTAACCTAGTTACCCCTTATCCCCCCTAAACCTCAAAAAACAGTAATTTTTTACCTAATCATATTATTGACTTACAAACAAAGTGAATACACCACTTGATGCCTTTTTTATGCTCTTTCCAAATATAATAATTTTTTTTATCAGAAATTAATTTTACCCCCAACCTTATATACCAATTCAGAGTATATTTTTGCACTTTAGGGGGGTGGGGGTAAATTTTATTAATTAGGCTAGGCTACTGACTCCTAATCAACCTTCAGTTGAGGAACTCAACATGATGTATATGGCAATGTTTAAAGGTGTTGTAAAACAGATCTGTGATCTAACTCAGGCTATAACTTCTGTTTTTGAACTGCCTTCTAAATTATTGCCATAACATTTTCAAAATGCAGTCTGTAGCTTGAATAACTCAGTTGAAAACCTACATAGAGATGGTTCAAGTTTTCCCACAATGTCAGCAGACACCATCAGTCCCAGCAAATCAGAAAGGAATTGTAAAGGAAAGGAGTTTATACCTAGCCCAGAAGGTGCTAAAACTAGGCTACAGAGACCTAAGTTAGCCCCTTCTCAGACAAATATCTAGTTATGTCTCTACCATTTATCCTTGAATTTGGCATGGATGATTAAGCATAAACTTGTTATGGGTGACCAGGCATTATGGACACTTTTTCACAGGATTTCAAATAACTTTTCAGTAAGACTCTTTTTGCACATCTGATTCTACCGACATTAACTTCAGTATACTAGCTTTATTTGACCTATTCATAACAAACTTGTACCTCTTACCAGATTGTCATGGGAAGTGATCAAACAAAAAGTGGCAGAAGTGTCCATGTACCTGGAATACTGGGGTATAATGGACACTTGGTATGGGTAATTTGAACACTGATGTCCATTATACCCTGGGTTGTTAAAATCAGAAATAGAAGAGTAGATAACTGAATATTTCTTGTGTGTACATTAAAAATGTTTTGAATACATATAAAAATCATAACTACTTGACGTCAAATTGGGACAAGTTCAATTGAAAGACAAGCTGTTCTGCTTGTTGCATAGTGCCGCCAATAAAGGATGAAGGCCCTATGTTCATTTTTATGCTGGCTCTATTGAATGTAAAAACCTGATCTGTCCGCTTAAACTTCATGAATGGCAAAAGTCTCTTCAAATATAGTATCTCATACTCGTCTTCCTCCTGAGAAATGATCTCGCCAATTGAGTAGGTGGAAATTTTACCTCAAAGACAAGGACATAGTCACCAGTTTTCACATCTTCATAGTCGACGTCTTCCACAATCTCTGCATGCATGCTTTAATCATCAGAGCCACTTAGGTGCAATTCTTCTTCCATTTCATCCTGAGTACTATCTATGTTGTCAAAACTCAAGGCTTTTTTCCCCTTTTGCTTGGTAACTTTTGTCTTGTTACTTCTCACTTTTTTATTTTCTTTGGCCTTTTCTGATTGTTCAGCAAAGTCTTTCATCATTTGGTTTTTTACAGGTGTATTGGTGGGTACAATGCTTTTGATCCTTTTGTAGTTGGTAGTATTTTTTCTGGCACTGGCTTTAGGGTGAGGGGAAATCTGTTCAAGAGAGACATTTAGGGGTACAGGTGCTTCTTCTGGTACTTTGAAACATGCATTAGAAGATGTGCTTGTTTGAGACAGATCATTGTCTTCAGGAATATTAAAACTCGGAGAAGCTGGTTCTGCACAATCAGAGACATAGGAGCTCAAGAATTTGGAATCAGTAAAAATGTCATGGTTGAAGGGATAAAGCCAGACTGAATATTTTGTGGCATGAAAGCCAGTGGAAAAGCACTGCCAAGCAGTTCTGCAATATTATCAATCTTGATAAGCTGACCAGGGTGGTTAAGCATCCATGCATCAGCAGCTCCATTGTAGTGAGCTTTCAGTGGTCCAAAAACAGATCTATCAAGGGGCTGAAGCTTGTGACTTGTATGGGGTGAGAACATAAGAATTACAATTCTGTTTGATTTAGCATATTCCAGTGATTCTGGACTAATGTGGCTCACATGGTTGTCTATGATCAATAGGACCTTTGAGACAAGACTGCATCATGTGTGCTTTTGAAAGTGTTTTAAAAATTCAACAAAGTTTTCAATGGTCATCCACCCGTTTACATAAGCAGTACCTTTCATGCCAGTAGGGGCACCAGAAACCATGCGTTTTTTGAAGTGAACACGAGGAAAGACCATAAAAGGGGGAATTGCTGCACCTGTAGCGCTAACAGCACAACATACTCACCCCTCTTGGTTGCAAGTTCACCCCTCTCGACTGATGTCAGTTGACCAACTTGCTTAGTGCCTTTTGGAGCAATCACTTTCTTAGGTTTCTGCACAGTTGTAAGGCCGGTTTCATCAACATTCCATATAGCATGGGCTTCAAATTTCTCCTTTTCTAACACAGCTGAGTAGTTGTCAAAAAGCTCATTGACTGTTGCTTGACTGAACGCTGTTGCCTGAGCAATGCTTGTAGCCTGAGGGGCACAGATAGACACACCTGGGTTTCTCTTCAGGAATGAAGTAACCAATCCGCACCTGCAATTTTTTTATTTTCCCAGCTGTCCAGCAAACTGATAGGCCAGAGGAGGACATTGTGTGGGGCTGAGTTGGTAGTGCAGCTTGCTAGCTTTTGTAAGATAATCATTTAGATTCTTTTCTTTGATTGCACTTAATATTTTTTTAGTGCCTCTATCAGCTTTAAATACCTGTGGTTCCTTACTCTCAAGTTCATTTAACAGCACTTCCTTCTACAGTTCTACCCATCTTATTAGGCTTGCTCTATGAATGTTGAGTTGCATTGCTGTTTTCTTTTTGGAAACACCGTTGTAAATCATTATCAAAGCTTCTTTAATTGTCTGCTCGTCTTTTAAACCCCTGGTTAACTTTCTTAGATAAGTTCTTGCCATCTGAAACAGAACAAGCTATTATAATCTGGGTGTGGAGCAGAATTTCCAGCAAGTGGGGCATCATGGACACCCTTGTCCATATTACCCTGGTCATTGGTGTCCATATTCCCCCTAAATCAGTTACAATAAAAAACTTAAAACATGTCCACTCCATGAAGTGCCGTTTCAAATTGTAGTTATCCAATTCCTAGCTTAAGTAGCACTCTCTTAAACTTGGCTTAAACACTATCTGTAACTAAATACTGCTTGCTGGCAATCTTAATACAGTAAAACCAAGAAATTTACTTTGCCTTGGAAAACTGCAAATTTATAATCTCAGGAATGAATGTGTAATTCAAGCAACAGAAGCCATTAACTATGTGTTTCTACCACTAATGCCACCTATTTTGGCTATAATGCATTTTAATCAAGAGTCACCAGGAGTGCATAAGAATGAGGTGTCCATATTACCTGAGTGTCCATAATGCCCCGGTCTCCCCTAAGTAATTTGGTTAAGACTACTGGTTTTGTTCATTCCTAAAAATTTTAATGCTTGTTTTTTTTTTGGTTTTTTTTTAGAGTTGTCTTATTTGTATTTGCTTATATTTTGATTTAGGTGATAAGTTACAAGTTATTTGTATTATTTATTATTATTGAGTTGTTCAGCATTTTGATTGCTTTTTGATAATGTAAATTGCATCATTTTGGTTTCTGTTTATAAATGCTTGCAGTTATTGCTGGTGACTAACCCTTATAAATAGCAAGATAAGTGGTAGATGGCTCTATATTATTGTAATCTTGTAGGCCATGTTGTCCTGAAGTGACACCCAAGCAAGCTAGTGGTTACAGAAGGCACAGATAAACCAAGTGATACAAATGCATATGACCTTTTGATTGAACTCATCAAACCTCAAACAACAACAACAGCATAGGATATATTTTCTCATAGATTTTGTTTGATATTTATAACTCATGAAAAATAATTAATTTTTATAGGGATATTTGTAGCGCAAACCATAGGCTAGGCTACTGAAACTGGTTTCTTAGCCTGCCTTAACCATCATGTAATATTAGCCAACCCTGACTAAAGTTTGACTGAATTTAAAAGATCTCCATTCATTAGAGTAAAAGTAAAATTCTTGGGGGTACCCATTTATGATTGTGGTAAAATTCTAATTTAGCTACTTTGTGCTATCTTGGAAATGGGTTAGGTTAGCAAAATGAAACTTTCAGATAACCTGGCATGGGCACAAGATGCCAAGGGCATGTTTAGCAGATGAAGGATGACATATTGCCAAAGATTGTCCTTTTCTGCCAACCATCTAGGGCCAAACTTAGAAATCAGAAGAGGGTTAACATAGTAGCTTGGCAATACCTTCCCAGAGTATTTTTTGGCTCTGGATTCAATATTTAAGGTTTTATTTTCCTAAGCTAACCCTTTTCCAAGATAGCAAAAAGTAGCTTGTCTGGAATTTTACCTTATATTCAGAAAGAACAGAAAAAGGCATTGAATGGCATGATCACCTTACTCCAAGGTCAATAATTCAAACCAGCCCATATTTACAAATGCAAGTAGCCTATCCCAATTGACAATTGCTGTAAGTTATTAAGTACCATAAGGATTTTATATCACTCTGAATCTTTATTTTTATATAGACTTTGGCTATATCTAGACCTATTTGGGGAATGTGTAGTAAGTTAGGCTATTAGAAATATGACCTTAAACACTACAAATTGCAAGAAATTAGAGCTCTAAAGGTGCTACTCATTTTGTTTTTTAGTTTTTTCCTTATAAGTGTATATGGTGTCCATGATGTTACCAAGTTTTGCTCACTAACTCCTTCTTGCTCTTTAAATAGTTCAAGTTAATACAGACTAGCACCACCTAATCTTGTTTCTCAACTACCTTGTAGTGTTCCTAATAGTGTTTCTTTGTCTGATGCTTACCTTTCTTTGGCTTCTATTTCAAGTGTTTGTTCTGCAAAAACTTGCTTGCCTACTGTTTCTTCTTTGTTGTTAAACAGTGCTGTAGTCAATAATATTATTAGTTCTTCAGCATCTCTATACTCTAGTTTCTTCTACAATAACTTGCTTTCCTACTGTTTCTTCTCTGTTGTTTCATAGTCCTGTATTCAATAGTATTATTAGTTCTTTAGTTCCTGAATACTCTAGTCCTGCATCCTCTTTGATTCCTATCCCTCATCCTCTTTGACCATCAGATTCCTACCATCAGAACTTTAATTATGTATACTTAAAAGAAGATGTGGATGTTGCAGCAATTACAGAAGTCGCACAAAGGAAGACCTTGTCAACCTTATCACCTGATGAAATCAAAATCTATGGTTACCAACTGGTTGGTTGAAAAATTACTATAAAATATATCACACTTTAGAAACTAGAGCATTTACTACATTTTGTCTTTGGATTTATACCTCTAAAATAGAAAACAATATATGGTCCAGATTTTTCTTCCCTTCAATAGCTGATTTAATCTAGTTTTTAAAATCATTTCCTGATATGAGGAAGACAAATAAGATATTTAACTGAAGCACCGTCAGCTTCAAGCCCAGTAAGTCAAAGTCCCATTTCAAAGCAGAAAAAAAGACACAACAACAAACAGGCCAATAAATTGAGACAAATCAAAAAGACATTTGGTATCAAGAACATAAAATGCCTTTAAATAGAATTTCATTTTTAACTGGATTAGAAGAAAATTAACACACAACAACAAAGAACATTTGATGAATCAATGAATAATTGTTTATCGTCAAAGTGTGATGAATTTGTTGCACTTGTTGAAAACCGGAAACCCCACGTTATTGTTGTGACCGAAGTTCTGCCCAAGAATTGTAGTGCCCCTCTGTCCGTTTTCGGCAACTACGTGGTTACGATTCTGTATATAATATTAACTATGAACGAGGAGTTTGTGTTTATGTTTGTTCTTCCCTGATTTTAAAATATAAAGAAGTTGATTCTGAATTTACAAGTCAACGACACGAGGTAGTTAGTTTTGAGCTGAGACATCCAAGTTGGCCCCAAAGTGTGCGCACAGTAGCGCTTTACTCGAGACTGTCTAAGAGATTCGGTAGTATTTTTAAATAGTATTCCTTACTTACCTTTTGTCAGTTTTGTCTAAAATTGTGGGAATTGGTGACTTTAATGCTCCTGGTATTGATTGTTTATCACACAGTACAACATTATCTGATTTGAGTTTCGGGCATAAGCTAGTTCAGACACTTGGTGGCAGCTTTCTCCATCAGCATGTTACTGAGCCCACAAGGTTTGAAACTGGAATGAATCCGTCTATATTAGACCTTATTATAACTAAGCACCTAGCAGACCTAGAGAATCTGGAATTTCTGCCTCCTCTAGGTTAGTGGTCAACTGGTATTGTCTTTCTGTCTTAATGTGAGCATTCCGTCAAATCCTGTGTCGAAGTTGTTATATGATTATTTAAGAGGTAGTTATGACAAATTTAGAGAGTGTGTATATTATGTTGATATTGTTGGTGAGCTTCAGCGTAGTTCTGTAGATGAAGATACAGCTTTTGAGTTTATCCGTGAAGTAGTAGTAGAGGGATGTGAGAAGTTTATTCTTAGGTATACTATTAGAGAGGGTGTGACAAATACGTAAGAACCTGCCAAAGTTTGTCCTTGAAGCATTATCTAAGAAAAATAGACACCGGAGAGCTTATTTATCAGCTGGGGATGATGAATCTTGGCATGCTTACAAGAGGGTGAGAAATAGGGCGACGATGATCCTGTGGTCTCACACTGAGTCAGTAGAATCGTCGATAATTGGTTGCGCGTAAAGTTGTCTAAAAAAGTACTGGAAGCATGTGAATAGGGGCAAAAAAGAGCAGTCACCATCATCCACAGTCTTCAGTGACCCAGTCACAGATAAAACTGTTGATGTTAAGAGAAAAGCAGCTATTTTTAACGAAACTTTTTCATCTGTTTTCGTTAATCCTGCTTCCCGTATGAGATCTAATATATCACCAGCACGGGAAGCTTTTGTGTTACAGAATGAGTCACAATATGATGACTCTGATGTAGCACCTTAGCACGTCCAAAAAATTATACGTGAGCTTTCTGTTGACAAATCCCCTGATATAGATGGTGTCTCAAATGTTATTATACGAGAACTGGCTTCTTCTTTAGCGGCTCCACTTGCATTTCTTTTTAATCTTTGTTTGGAGTCTGGTAAGTGCCCTGCTGCGTGGAAAAAAGCTTTGGATTTCACGAATTATCGCCCTATCTCAAACACGTCAATTTTCTCGATAACTATGGAAAAAATAATTGTGCATCGGATCCAAAATCATTTTGAAAAATCACAACTTGTTGAATATGGCACAGCATAGTTTTCGAAAAAAAAAAAATCGATCGTGTAACACGCAGTTAACGGAAGTAATAAAACATTTTCAAAAGATGGCTGATTCAGGTCTAAAGTTTGATTGTATTTATATTGATTTTTGCAAGGCATTTGACAAGGTTTTGATATCTTTGCTGGTGGAAAAATGTTGACGTAGAACCATGACTTGGATTAAGGATTACCAGCAGGGTTCGACAGGGTAGCTGCTGGGATCAGTTTTATTCTGTTTATTTATAAATGATTTGCCGCAGGTAATCCGACACAGCACCATTAAAATGTTTGCAGACGATGTAAAACTATACAGAAATGTTACCTCACCGGTTGATACGACACTTCTACAGGGAGATTTAGAAGCATTGTTTGAATGTTGTAATTTAAATTCTATGTTTGTTAACCAGAATAAGTGCATTGTAATGCATTGTTGTACGAAAGATATGACACGCCGGAAATTCAATGAGTACGTGTTAGTATGACCTGTTAACTCTATCAGGTATCTTGGTAATATTTTTGGTGATCAGCTGAGGTTTATTAAGTAAGCATCAGCTGTTTCGCGTAAAGAAAATCATGGTTTCCAATGCGTCAAAAGAGCATTCAGAAGGTTTAATCTGCGAAGTTTTACCACACTGTAAGACGGTGGTTTGCCCTGTTGTTGAATACTGTTCATCTGTGTGGTATCCGACTAGAAAATCTGATGCACAGTTGGTTCAAAAAGTGCTAAAACGAGTGTCCAAATTTGTCCCCTATTTGATATATCTACCTAATGAGTGGATATTGTGTAGCCTGAGCTTACCATTTCGGCAATTCAGAAGGGACAGAAAGGACCTTGTCAATACTTTCCGTATCTTAAAGGGTATTGACCATGTGTCTTGGGAAGATTTCTTTGAATTTAGTCATTATCCATCTACGCGGCAGAACACCTTAAAGTTGTACCAGCCTAAAATCAAGGAAATTTAGACAGATTTCCTTTGTAAATCGTTCAGTAAAATCGTGGGACACGTTACCGACCATGTAGTTCTGGTGAATGATGTTGCGGCTTTCAAAATAGCACTAGTTGGGTCCTCTTTTTACAGAATGCGCATGTTTCTTGTAGGGTATCTTTTTTTTATTTTTTTTTATTTTTATTTTTTTATAAGTTTATATTTTTTTTTCGTTGTTTATAAGTGTTGCTCACAGTATGTGATTTGTGTTATATAAGACAAGCCTATGGCTTATTCCATCACAAACAATAAGTAGATCAACAGGGACATTTGTATACAAGACAGTGGAACGCAACTTTAGATAACAATTTTGACGCCATATCTAAGGGCCGTCTTTAGAAACATAAACAAAGAAAAAACCAATATAAAAGAAACTCAAATTAAAATTCGATCATTAAAACTGGAAAAAGTTTTTTTTAATTTTCAAAATAGCACTAGTATATTTACTTCAAGGAAGCTTAACCAAGACCGGTACACCAAGCGAAATGGAAAAAGACAATTCATTCAAATGGAATAAAAAATACTTACAGACAAGCTCTTAAAGCTAATCTAGCCTTCTTGGCAGCCATCCTAGTAGGGTTACCCGTAACAGGTTGAGTGTAATTATTTACTGGTTTTTTAATATAATTAATTAAATTATTTGTAAATAAATTTATCTATAAGACATTTAGCGAATATTCCCCCAAATCTCTATTTAAAGAAATATTACTGTTTATTTTGATTTTAATTTCAAATTTGTTAATAAAGACAATAGGATACCATTTCCAAAAAGTATGTCTCTAATAAAATTTAGTTCATCTGTGATGTGATATTCAGAGCAATTGTTTAGGGCACGATCGACAAGAGATGTAACAACATGTCTTTTAACTTGTGGGGGGTGATTGGATTTAAATGTTGGAAGTAGGGGATTTCGTACATGCTACAATTGGCCTTTTTATGTAATTTCGGTAGACCGTACTAATTTTAATATTCTTTGTTAAAATTAGTTTTTTCTTAATGTTGTAAGGACATTTATCAATATTATCTCTATTTCTAATTTTGTACTGAGGATGGCAGAACTGGGATCTCAACCAAAATATTTAAATTAGTTTCTTTTTTTTACTAGCTGTGATTATGTTTTTTTTTTTAATTGATTTTCAGCTCAGCAAAGGCATAAAGCTCTTAAAACTTTCTTTGTGCCTTATTTCAGCTGCAGGTGACATTTTGGATATTTTACTTTTCTACAACAAACACTGTACAGGGTGGTTCTAGGCGTTGAACCCATGGAAAATACCCCCCCCCCCCCATGAAAAATAAGACTTTCCAAATTTGAGAATTTTATTTGAGTTTTGTCTTTTTATTTTCTGTAGGGGACAGAAAATGCTTTCACATACGTAATAATTTCTGTTTGTTTTAAGTTTTGATGTTGCTCCTTACTTTCAGTTGAAAAAACTTGTTTAAAAAAAAAATTAATTGCTGACCGTTTTTAAATAATACCAGGAAATCTGGCTCTCTCTCCATGAAAAATTCTGGTACTTGTGTATTATTCGCCACTCACGTAAGTTTATGATGTGTAAAACTCGAGAACAAATCGAACAAATAAACTTTCAAATGGTGATGAATCCATTTATTTAGACAATGAAAAAAAAGCAAAAAAGTCCAGATATTTTGATCACGAATACAGCGACCGAGTTATTTCTACTGAAGACGAATATCTGGGTTCTCGATCACAGTAGATGAAATCTACCGTGATCAAAATATCTGGGCTTTTGTACCTGTTTTTTTTTTCACTGTCTAAATAAATGGATTTATCCCCATTTGAAAGTTTATTTGTCCGTCTTAGAGCGGTATTGCGGTCTAAGAAAGCAACACCTAATTAAAGGTGTTACGTCAAAAAAGAGAACAAACCAGTTTCTTTGTTATTTTCTTTGCTACTTTAGAAAAAAAATTTGGGCTATATATTTGCACATTAGGGTGGGGGGTAAAGTATAGCGGATCTGCATGCAAAATGTGTTAGGTACAATTATTCTGCATGTTATGAAGTAATAATTGTTTTCTGACTTAAAAATGTTCAAATACTTTACCCCCCCCCCCCCCTATATACAACATATATCAACAACGGGCTTCTATATACAACACCCACAACTATTGAGGATGTTTGGTCATGTATTTTTATACAAACCAACTCAGTTCCCTCAATAGTCAGAGAGTTAAGATGAATGAGACTAACCTCTAGTCCATCTCTTACATAGAAGCACACTCCTCTGTGGCAAAGTGGGGAACTCAGGTTTAGAAAGAGTTGGTAACCATGGATTTTGATTTCATCAGGTGATAAGGTTAACAAAGTCTTTTTTGGTGCAACTTCTGAAATTGCTGCAACATCCAGATCTTCTTTTAAGCATACATAATTAAAGCTCTGATAGTTTATTAGAGAGGCTATCAACATTGGAACTAAAGAACTTCATTCCTTCTGAGGTAGGAATCAATGACAATGCAGGACTAGAGTATTGGTAGCCTAACCATTGGATTTACCAACTAACCATGGATTTTGATTTCATCAGGTGAAAAGGTTGACAAGGTCTTTTTTTATGCAACTTCTGAAATTGCTGCAACGTCCACATCTTCTTTTATGCATACCTAATTAAAGCTCTGATAGTTTATTAGAGAGGCTATCAACATTGGAACTAAAGAACTTCATTCCTTGTGAGGTAAGAATCAAAGAGCCTAACCATTGGATTTACCAACTAACCAGTTGGTAACCATGGATTTTGATTTCATCAGGTGATAAGGTTGACAAGGTCTTTTTTGATGCAACTTCTGAAATTGCTGCAACATCCACATCTTCTTTTATGCATACATAATTAAAGCTCTGATAGTTTATTAGAGAGGCTATCAACATTGGAACTAAAGAACTTCATTCCTTGTGAGGTAGAAATCAAAGAGGATGCAGGACTAGAGTCCTAATACTCCTAATGGCAATGCAGGACTAGAGTCCTAATAGTCCTAATGGCAAAATCACCCCACAGTGTTTAATAAATTTCTCCCCGAGGTAGCTTTTGCCCAAAGTTTTACGGTCTACCGAAATTACATAAAAAAGGTATTCCCTTAAGGCCAATTGTAGCATGTACGAAATCCCCTACTTCCAACATTTAAATCCAATCACCCCCCACAAGTTAAAAGACATGTTGTTACATCTCTTGTCGATCGTGCCCTAAACAATTGCTCTGAATATCACATCACAGATGAACTAAATTTTATTAGAGACATACTTTTTGGAAATGGTATCCTATTGTCTTTATTAACAATACAATTAGCCGAAGATTGGCAAGACACTCCCGTAAAATCAAGGGTCTTTTACCGTTTGAAGTTCCCACAAAGCCCTCAAATATAATTTACTTTCCATATATTCCAAAAGTCACTACAAGCTTAAAAAAAAAAGTTTGCACACAAAAAACTTATTTTTATGTAGTATTTACAAATAATTTTAAAATCATTAATCTCCTAAACTTTGGTAAAGATATAACCCCAGTTACTTGCCAAAGAGGGGTTTATCAAATACCATGTGACTGTGGCCATTTTTATGTTGGTAGAACCCATCAAAATTTTGAAAAAAGCCTACAACAACACAAAAACGATATAACTAAAGCTTTAAATTCTATTAGTACAAATATTTCTTTTGATTCTGCTTTAAGCAGTCATATCTATGATAAACCTAGCCATAAAATGCTTTTTGAAGAAACTTGCCTTATTAGAAATGATTTAGGCATAAAACAGGTTGTTCAAGAGGCAATTGAAATTAAAATCAAAATATATAGTAATACTTCCTTAAATAGGGATTTGGGGGAATATTCGCTAAATGTCTTATAGATAAATTTAATTAGAAATGATTTAATTAATAATATTAAAAAACCAGTAAATAATTACACTCTACCTGTTACGGATAGACCTTCTAGGCTGACTGCCAAGAAGGCGAGATTAGCTTTAAGAGCTTGTCTGTAAGTATTTTTTATTCCATTTGAATGAATTGTCTTTTTCCATTTCGCTTGGTGTACCGGTCCTGGTTAAGCTTCCTTGAAGTAAATATACTAGGGCTGTTTTGAAAATTAAAAAAAACTTTTTTCAGTTTTAATTATCGAATTTTAATGTGAGTTTCTTTTATATTGGTTTGTTCTTCGTTTGTATTGCTGACGATGGCCCTTTGATATGGGGTCGAAATTGTCATTTAAAGTTGCATTCCACTGTCTTGTATAAAAATGTCCCTGTTGTTCTACTTATTGTTTGTGATGGAATAAGCCATAGGCTTGTCTTATATAACACAAATCACATACTGTGAGCAACACTTATAAACAACGAAAAAAAAAATAAAAAAAAAAAATAAATAAAAAAAAAAAAAAAAAAAAAAAAAAAAAGATACCCTACAAGAAACATGCGCATTCTGTAAAAAGAGGACCCAACTAGTGCTATTTTGAAAGCCGCAACATCATTCACCAGAACTACATGGTCGGTAACGTGTTCCACGATTTTACTGAACGATTTACAAAGGAAATCTGTCCAAATTTCCTTGATTTTAGGCTGGTACAACTTTAAGGTGTTCTGCCGCGTAGATGGATAATGACTAAATTCAAAGAAATCTTCCCAAGACACATGGTCAATACCCTTTATGATACAGAGTATTGACAAGGTCCATTCTGTCCCTTCTGAATTGCAGAGATGGTAAGCTCAGGCTACTCAATATCTACTCATAAGGTAGGTATTTCAGATAGGGAACGAGTTTGGACGCTCGTTTTTGCACTTTTTGAACCAACTGTGCATCAGATTTTCTAGTCGGATACCACACAGATGAGCAGTATTCAACAACAGGGCACACCATCTTCTTATACAATGTGGTAAAACTTGGTAGATTAAACCTTCTGAATGCTCTTTTGACGCATTGTAAACCATAGTTTGCATTGCGCGAAATAGCTGATGCTTGCTTATCAAACCTCAGCTGATCATCAAAAATAATACCGAGATCCCTGATATAGTTAACAGGGCATACCGACACGTCACCTATGAGGTACCGGTATGCCATATCTTTCGCGAAGTAATGCATTACTTGACGTTTATTATGGTTAACAAACATAGAATTTAATACACCATTCAAACAATGCTTCTAAATCTCCCTGTAGAAGTGTCGTATCAACCGGTGAGGTAACATTTCTGTATAGTTTTACATCGTCTGCAAACATTTTAATGGTGCTGTGTCGGATTACCTGCGGCAAATCATTTATAAATAAACAGAATAAAACTGATCCCAGCAGCTACCCTGTCGAACCCCGCTTAGAACTCCACACCCGTCAGATAGTGCCTCACCAACCTTCACTTTCTGTGACCGATTATTTAGGTAATCCTTAATCCAAGTCATGGTTCTACGTCAACATTTTTCCACCAGCAAAGATATCAAAACCTTGTCGAATGCCTTGCAAAAATCAATATAAATACAATCAAACTTTAGACCTGAATCAGTCATCATTTGAAAATCTTTGATTACTTCCCTTAACTGCGTATTACACGATCGATTTTTTTTTCGAAAACCATGCTGTGCCATATTCCACAAGTTGATTTTTTTTCAAAATAATTTTGGATCCGATGCACAATTATTTTTTCCATAGTTATCGAGAAAATCGACGTGTTCGAGATAGGGCGATAATTCGTGAAATCCGAAGCTTTTTATAGATATATTTTATAGTAATTTTTCCTTTCGGGAAGGAGCTGCCTCTCTTTGCTTCTGGGACTTAGTTTTAAGTCTTCATGTATAGTGTGCTTTGGCTGCCTTGCTTCTAAGGGTTGTACAAAATACAAAATTGAAATGAAAAATACATTACTTCATTTGAACCAACTAAATAAGTGAAGAAGGGTAAGAAGTTGAAATAGCAGCTATCAATTACTAGTGTAAGATTAGTTAAAAATTGTTCTTTTCCTTGTAACTTTTTCATTTGAAAGCTATAAGATTTGCAGTGAGTTGTTCTTGGATAGACCACCAAAATGAATCTTTTTACCATATAGCTTTTTTTTGTTGCGATTTGTCATTAACTCATTATAAAAAATAGACCTGTCAATAAACTGGTCTTGAATTGTTGAATATTTTGCTTTTTGCTTTGTGTGCTTGTATTTTCCTGTCTATTGAATCTATTTTATAGAAGTGTAATTTATTTTGTAGAATTTGAATTTATTTTATAGAATCCGTAGTCCTTGTTCTTTTTAGAAGCTGCAATATTGAAGTTTGTTAATTATTCAAATTCTAGAGATTTCTATCTGCCTGGAGCAGTGAAGAGAAGACCTCTGTGTATTTAACTCAATTTGTGAAACATGGAAAACCCCAACCTCTTTGGTATCACTGCTGTTAAGCAAGGTAATTGGCATTATGATAGATTGAGCCAATTGGCTGCTTGTTTGTCCTTCTTTGCTTACTAAGTTGGACAGTAATTGCAATTCTCCACTTATTTTGGTTGCTTGTACTTGAAAAGTGGATTAAACAAACTATAAAACCTATTTATTATTAATTTTAAAAAATTCACAGAACAAGTTTTTAAACCTGTGTCTTGCTATTCTTGGCTTTTTACTGCCTTTGTGTAATTTACTAAATGATCAATCAAAAATAATGAACAAAATATTGGTTTCAATAACATTATTTTCTATCTAGAAAGCTGTTTTGAATCCTAAATGGAGGTTGAAGGATTCGCACCAGTTCCCACGAAAAAAAATAGATTGACTTTAAACTTTCTCATTTCTAACTTTCTCACTCTATCTCATTTATTCGCGCATGATTATCAGAAATCATCTCCTTTGACAAAAATTTTACTGCTCACAGCAGCTTCTTTGGATATGCCATCTTCGTGACGCTAAGCCGTTTCAAAGTTCAGAACAGGCGTATACACATATTCATATTCGTTTGTCATGATGGTACATTCGCAGCCAAAAGCCAGAGGCGCGCCTTATAATTTGACGTTCAGAGAGCTATTAACGATCACGCCACGATCTAAGCATCTCCAGAAAAAAGGGAAATTGCCAGCCCCCGTTCACCTTATCCCTGCAGTTTAAGAGAGGCTCTCCCGGCACGTACAACGGCACTTACGATGGGGGAACTGCCCCTCTCCTGCTTGCCAATTAGGGTTACGTTAATGTCTTATTAAACCACTTTACGTCTACGCTCTTTAGATTCTCAAGAGCAATAATTCGAAAAGTTAAAAACAGGCATCCTAGCTGGAAATAACCTTTTTTTGTGATTCTATTATTTTCCATGCTCGGCGTAAAAGATATATGTCAATAAAGCCGATCTTCGTTGAATCAACATTTTGGCGAAGCCGTTTATCGTATCTACTTTAGATAAATGTATTCATAATTCTAGTCCTAGGTGAGGCATGCCAGAAAAACTCTCTGGTTTTAGATTACCAAAAATACAGAAATTTGAAGTTCGAGCTAGTTTGTCATATTTTATCAGGACCCGTCTAAGAAGGGAAGGGGGTTGGTCTTGAAGACATCTCTTAGTAGTGTCCTTACCTAGATAAGAGGATAAACACCATAGGGTTAAAGGGATCCCAAAACTTAATCTTTTGATTTAAGGACACTTTTGAATTACTTTTACTTGGCATTTCCATCCTACCTCACTAAACTGATAACCCGAATTTCCGTGTCAAACTTTAATAATTGTTGTACTCATATTATTCGATTAGAATAAGATAATTTTGGACAATATCTGGGTAAAAATAAATAAATTTACAAGAAATTTTTCTTATAGGAAAATAGTATATACTGCTAGCAGGTCAAATTAGCATGATTTTCTTACTTGCTTCTCTTTATCTTGTAGAATTATCTTTTGTCTTTTAAAAAAATAGTCTCTATTGGTTTCAGTGAAAATAATGAATGGCTTACTTTGGTGTTCTTACATCAAACAATACATATTTTTTAAAGATTTTTAAATTTTGAAAAATAGCATTAAAATAAAATTTTGAAAAATTACATTTTTATGATTTTGAAAAATAACAATATTAAATTACCAAACGCATTTTTATGTGAACAAATTTATCATAAACAGTAGGGTTTTGAGGGGAAATAGAAATGATTAAAAACATAACGTAGGCCTATTTCTGAACAAAAGTATTCTGAACAATTAACGTAGGCCTAACTGAACAAAACTAGGCCTATTTCTGGCACTTCAGCTTTGGGTCTCTTGTATTCTTTCTTTGGTCAAACCTTGTCTGTCTTTCCTTTATCGAACTTGTGCCTATCAAAAGGCACCCCCCAAATTCCCCCACTCTTTATTCTAAAATATCAAAGTAATATAGATACTAAATATACTCTTTGTAAAGTATATGCTACCTTTTAGTTTAAAAATCTTCTACGTGAGGGTTCAAACCCCTTGACGGAAAAGTTTGTTTTACTCTAATGACGTGTTGCACTTTTCATATGTGTAAAAACAAGACTAGATTTAAAAGGGAAATAAATAAGCAATAGCGACAGACTCATCAACCCCTCCTTGCTTTTTATGTAATAATTTAACATTTGCTTTACAACCTTGCGAAATAAGCTCTTTTTATTTTTTTAAGAAAGGAAGGAGAGCCAGGTGACAAATATTCGTCCCGAGTCTTGTCCTAAATCTAACCGCCACAGGGCATGACAGATCTCAAAGATTCATCTTTTGCCTTGAGGCTATTTTTGAGCTAGTTTTACTCAACTTTTGTGTTGACTAACCGAGCTATGAGTTACCATTCTTGAATCAGCTGCAAATGGCAATTTTTTCTCCTTGCGCAGTTTTCATTAGAAGGTTTTTTTTTTTTTTTTTTTTTTTTTTTTTTTTTTTTTGGTTACTATGGGTCATGGTTTGTTCTTTAATAGGTTGCAGCTACTGCTGTAACCTTCATCAATTGGAAAGTTGTCCTAGATAATTGGGCTCTGTATAAATCCCTCGTTTAAATTTTAAGTGTATTACGTGTTAATCTTGAATAATACTTTATTTAGATTAGCACCACGCGCTCACTGCACTCCATCTCAAAAATTGTTGAACGTACAAAGAACTTTTTGACAAAACTTTTGTAAATTTAGTCCTCTACAAATTTTTAATAAAAACAAATGCATAAAAATCACAAGAACCGAGATATTTGCGAGCAACATGCATAACATCGATATTTTCTACCCTTGACCTTTGAATGACCTTTGAGTTGGGGGGAAGTTTTAGGGTGCCATAATAAAATTTTATACGAGTTTATAGCCGACTATCTTAAATTCTTAATTGAAAACTAGTATAATGAATAGACTACAGCATGATTTTCACATATTTTTTTTTTTTAGTGGGGATTTTTTTCATTTGGCTAACAAATGAACCTTCAAATAGGGATAAATCTATTTATTTAGAATCCTCATTTGAACGTTTATTTGTTCGTCATAGAAATAGAGTGTGGTCTGAGAAAGGGTTACCTAATATAAGGTGTTGCATCAAAAATGCACTTGCCTATTATTCTCAAAATCTGTACGGTGTTTTAGTTTTGACTTTCTTAGGGCGCTAAGAAGAAAGTATTCAAGACAGAAAATTTTGAACCTCTGGCTGAAGGTTTTCAACTACGTAGATATCAATGGAAAGATGGTTATATGAAAAGACACATAAGTGATACACAGGCTAAAATAGGCTTTTCTTGGGTTTGTAATCTGACCGGCTGAAAAGCCCCAGTAAAGTTTTTGATCAGTGCGAAACTAATGGCGTTCTTTCCATTTCCGTTCGGTGCCAATTTTATGGTATTTGAAGCTCCTTTTTGAAATTCCCATCAATCTGTTTTTGTTTTTACCATTAAGTTGAACCGAAGTAATGGTTACAACCCCTGCCAATCAGCATACGTACTTGAGTGCTGAGTCACCAATCACCATGAAATGTTCAAATTTTCTCACTTGACAGTTTTTTTGTTTTTTTTTTTTCAAAACAAGTCTTAAAGTCTGTTTTTACTATGAGCCCTGGTTTGTTCTTTACTAAGTAGTAGCTATTCTTTCACCCATGGTGAAGGAACTTTTTGACGAAAAGGCCATTATCCTCGTAAAATTATTCGGTGTTTTTTTTTTTTTTTTTTTTTTTTTTTTTTTTTTTTTTTTTTTTTTTTTTACTCCGTGGGGCATCTTTTGATTTTGTACAAGTAACAAAATTATTTATATATGGTCTGGGCTTTAATTTTGTAGAAGCTGAAGATGCATCCTCAAATGATGATAAAGATTTTATTGGAAGTACCCGTCCTATATTATCAATGCAACCCGAAGCCAATCTTTTTGGTATTTCTCATGGCATGTCTGAAGATTGCAGATCTAATCCTAACCAACTTGAACAGGAGTTCAACACTGACGGGAACATAGGTATGCTTCAATTATCCAGACCTTTTTCTATATATTTGCGTTTTCACAATGAAAAAAACCTGTCTTTCACTTCCTTTGAAATTTCTGAGGGGTGTGAAATTTCTGTATTTGACTGCTTATTGCATCTGAGTGCTCTAATTGCATTTCACCATTTGGAAAAAAGTTGGATGGTTTTAAACATTGGGAAAGAAAATGTTTATCTAAATTAAATCACTGAACAGAACAAAAAACTTGACTGTATTTTGAACAACGCAATCTCTAATTGCAAGCGTTTCGTTTGTTGTGTTTTTTTTCTTTTTTTGTGAATTTCATTTTTTTTTTGTGTGTATTTAATGTTGATTTTTTTTTCTCTATAGTTCTTCATTTGGTGTGTGTGTGTGTTTATTCAATATAAAAAATTTTCTTTAGTCATTATTTTTCGTTTTTTAATGTTTTGCATTTTTGTGTATACCTAATTGTTTTTCCTCCACATTATAATTTTTGTATGGTGTTTTTATTTGTAATTAATTAATTATTATTATTATTGGCAGGCTTAGAGGAATTTTAGGTTTGAAATGGTTTTTAGTTGGTAGAAAAGTTCTTTAAACAATTTGCCTAATTGCTAAAAATTTAGTTTTAGAGGCAGACAAGACTCATCAAATACTCATCAAAACACGAGCAAATGTTTAAAAAATAGTGTTTGGTGTTTCAAACACCAAATAGTTCTATAGTGTTTGGTTAGCAGTAGGCCGATTTTGTTTTGATGGAAAATGTCTGATGGAAATTGGAAGTCGTTGGGGTACCCAGCACGGATTTTCAAACTATGATAAGTGGAAAAAAACAGAAAGAAGTACACCCCAAATTTATTTGATTAATTTAGAAAATCTTGGTGAGAAATCTGAGTCAATAACAGTCAAGGCTGTAAAACACAGCTTTGTGTTTATTATCGGAAACAAATAATATTGATTTATTAATTAAAATATTGATAAATAAAAATATTGATTTGGGAAAACAAGCTGTTTTCTCTCCTTTTTTGCTGTTTTCGTTCATTAGAACCAAATTTACTTTAATTGACTGAAAAAAAAGTTTTTCACATTCATATATTGCCAGGCCAAAAGGAGGCCTAGCTACGATGGCCGAAGGCCGGTGGGATATAGCTGAAAAAAGGCCTCCGAAACGGGTTTTTGGTAGCCAAAGAGCCGATTTCGGGATTCTATTTTCAGGGATTTGTTTTTCAGTTTAAGAATTAATTTTCCAGAATTTGAAGATTTTCGATCAAACTTCTGCTCTCTAATTGCCAGAATTGAACTAATCTCTTCTCTGGGTATAATCCTAAAATTTCTTTTACAAGGATACCCAAATAGAGCTGCCCGCAGTCCTTTTCCACCCCGAGGTTCTAGTTTCCTTTAAGTCATTTCTAAGAAAGATAGGGAACTAATTTTCTAAATAAGTTTTTGTTGTGGAACCTGGCCTAATATTACATGTGGGCATAAACGGATACATAGGTGGTATTGGAATTTTTTAGTCTTTTTTCGGTTTAATCCATGTTCGTTTAAAAATTTAGTATCTTCTCTGTATCTTGGTAGTATTTTCATTGTATTTTTTAAATGTTTTTTTTTTAGTTCGAAGAAACGTAAAAAAAAATGCGAGTAATATAAGAAAATCATGGAAGTTTTTAGAAAGGTATAAGTGGTCCTAAGATTTTCTGTTAATTTTCACTTCTCCTATTGCTTGATATAAATCACTGTGTCTTTTTTATTTATTTATTTTTTTGAAATTTCACAATTAGCATATAGAGTATTATATAGAATTGCAGTGTGATCGCCCCAAATCAAAACGTACTAAGTATATATTAAACGAATAACATTTAATTTTTGTGAATGCACACATGTCATGGCTTTAAAGCTTATAGGTTGTAAATCTAAGGCTAATGCTTTAATATGAAAGAGTGGAATCGAAATATTATATTTATTGAACGTCAAATGAATACATCAATCCTATATCTTCGACCAAACAATGCCTCTTCTGATATTTTGGGACTTTGGTTTGACGCAATCATGTGGGGGAAAAAAACAAATAATCCCGAATCTTTTCTGGCATAAAAAAAATACAAAATTCCATATTTTTGTAGAAGGAAGTTTGAAACTTCTACAATGTGGCTCTCTAATATACTGAATATGATGTTTTTCTTTTCATATATATGCTTCACTTTTTGAGGTTTTTTTCCTCCTTTCTCAAAAATCAGGTAAATTTCCTGAGGCCCATAGGTGTTGATGCATTTTATGTATTTAAAATCAATATTTAAAAAAAAACAATTCTTTGGATATGTCTTGTGTTCTAAAAATTTCATTTTTTAGCTCCGATTATTATTGAGCCGAGTCGCTCTTTATTTACAGATTATTACCACGAAATATTTGATATTTCCTCTATGGATTGCATAAAGTATGGAGATAAATTTCCAACTGATAACCACTAATGTCTGAAACTTCAGCTTCTATGTCATCTTGATCTATTACTTTTAGCAACGAAACTGGTGACTGTAGCCTTTAAACGCTTTCCAAGAAATATGAATCAAAGAGACGAAAGTTATACTCTGATTTATAATTTTTTTTTTGGGGGGGGGAAGCGTTATTTTTTTCTACTTTATTTTTTTGTTCATCGGAAGCATTCGGATTCAAATATAATTTTATTATGTTTTAATTTGTCAACTTTGTCTATTATTTTTTACTTTGATTTATTTTAATTTCTTGTAGCCCCTCTATTCAACAAATTTCACTGTCTTAGATTCCCTCTTGTTTTATTTGATGGTGTTTTTATGATAGAAAAGCAGTGTGGTCTTCGTCGTCATTTACGTAATATCGTAATCGTGGATAACTAAATGAATGTATTTAAAATTTCATAATTTTACTTTATTTTCCAAAGCTGGGCGACCAGCTTAAGAGATTTCAAAAAGACATAGCCTGAACGTAGCATTCAGTAATTCAAATAAGTCACAGCCCTTTTATATTTGCGGGAATGATAAAACCAGCCCCGGACTGGGGAATGGTGTTTATAGCCCTTATTACAGCCCTAATTACTACCCTTTTCTTGTGGTCGTCTCTATATTGGTCTCGCACCAACAATTGGAAGAAAGGTTGTTGGAACTCAAATTTTCAATCGACAAAGCCATGAAGCTACGCCAAAGGCCGAAGAATTTTAATTCCGCTTTGGCACAACACGTGTTCGACAACCCACACCATTTCATTTTGTTTGAAAATGCCTCCATGTATGCCTCCGTTAATGATCTATTCTATTCTCTCTTTTCTCTATTCTCTCTTTTAAATCATAATATCTCGTAGCCTAATAAAATTTCAGACGATATCAGACCTGGTAAGCGATTGGCTTTAAAAAAGGCATTAAATAAGATGAATTCAGACTTACCTTTTTTGAATTGCCATTCAGTATCTGTTTTTCACCGTTACATGAAAAGGGTCTATTTATTTTAATAGTTGTTTTTACGGTTTGTTTTTATTTATTTGAGTGGTTTTGCTTTATGGTCTTTTTCTGTTCTTCTATCATTGCTCTGAGGACAACTCAGCGGAGGTAGGTCATTCTAAAATCAACTGAAAACAGGGATTGTTCATAAGTATTGCCTCTTTTTAAATTCCACAACACTCGCTCGTTACGCCAAAGTTTAAAATTTCTTTAAAAATGCTTCTCTTTCAAATTCAGCGGGTCTTGTGTTTGACCAGTTCTTCTGAAACAGTTGTAAAAAAAAGTCAAACTTTAGCGTAAAGAGCACGGGATGAAGAGGGGGCAGCTCCCTTCATATACGGAATAATATCTGTTCGTTTTATGTTATAATGTTATTCCTTACTTTCATTTGAAAAAAAGATTGTTTGACGTTATTAATTGTTTAACACCTTTTCAAGTCCTTCAAGGAAATCCCCCCTCCCCTGCATAAAGTTCCTTCTTGAAAATTCTTCCTGAGAACTTACCTCCCTACAGAAAATCCCCCCTCAAAAAAAGGCCAAAAATTTATGAATATTTTACAATGACAAATACTATATGTAAACAATCAACAATTTGTATAACTTATAACCCTTCTCCCAGTGTCTATAGGGGTTCAGGTGATCCCCAAAGGCATAGTTAGGGGACCCTTCAGGTATGCTGAATCAAATGGCTATCTCAAAATTTTGATTGGATGTCTTCGGTGAGAAAGGGGTGTGTTAGGAGGGACAGTTATCCCCCAATCTTTCTGGTCATTTTGAAAGGACACCAGAACTTTCTATTTCTGATCAAATGAGCCATCTCCTGGTTTTCTAGGATCACTGGCTCGATAAAATTACCCCTTTTGAAAAAATACACACATCTGTGATATTTCTTCTGACAAAAAGTGCAACATTTCATATTTTTGGCTTAAATTTTGCAACATCAGCAGTTTCTCTAATAGATTGAATCTGATGGTGTGATTTTCATTAAGAGCGAGGCCGTACCCAGAGGGGGGTTAGAGGAGTTTGAACCCCCCCCCCCCCCGAAATGTTTGTGTCACTCGTAAAAATGGATAAAAAAAAATTTGTATGCGTTTTATGAAGTTTGTTTTGTGTAAACCCCCCCCCCCCCCGAAAAAAATCTTTGAGTATAACCCCTTCCGAAAAAAAATCCTGGGTACGGCCTTGATCAAGAGTTTTTGATTTTCTGAGGATCTCCCCCTCCCCCTTTTTTTGGAAATTGGCCAAATTTTCTTAGGTTTGTCACTTTTGATGGGTAACATTGAACTGACTGAACTTCATATATTTGAAATCAACACAAAAAAATCATTCTTTTATTGTATGTCTTTCTATAAAAAATCTTTTTTGTGTGTTTCAGTTACTATTGAACCGAGTCGCTCTTTACTCACAGTTGTTACACAAACTGTTTTATTATTTGCTTTTTGTCTGGCAACTCGTATAGTTTTTACTATTAGCTTTTTAATCGCTGGAAAAGCCATGATTGTTCAAAAAAAATGAGTTCACACATTTGTGGTGGTAAAAGGAGGGAGGGAGTCATCATCAGATCATCTATTCTTTAAAACGGAGGTATTTGGGAAATGTAAACAAACACTGCTTTTAAAGATTTTAAATAAAAAGAAATTTATCAGAAAATTGTTATTTGCTTGTAAAAATATTATGTAGTATAAGAAAAATATAATAAATTATTTGAAACAATTGTAGTTATTGTATTTTAAAACTCGTATTTCATAGGCGGCGTAGTTGTGCTGCTTAAGTAAATACCGAAGTGGGCACAATGCATTATTGTTAGCTTTTTCACCAAGGCATCTGTGAAGATTTGTCGTAAGAATTGGAAATTGAAAGTTCTAGTGTCCTTTTTGAGAGCCAAAAGTGATTGGAGAGCAACCAACCGAAATGACCTTCTAAAAAAGTTTTAGATAGTCATTGGATTCAACTTAGTGGAAAACTCCAATAGCTATTTCTTATGAGATGCCAAATCTCCCACAGCTCTTATGGCAAAGGTTGTATGTTGTACAATTTGCCCGTTGTTTACATATAGTATTTGTATTCTAGCGATTCTAGCGATTAGTATTCTAGCGATGCTTGTATAAACTTAAGAGAGGGCTCATTTGATTGGAAATTGAATATTTTAGTTCACTTTTTAAGAGTCAAAAGAGATCCAAGGGGAACTAGCCCCTCAAGCCCTTTTTTCCCCAAACCCATCCGATAAAAATTTTGAGATAGCCATTTTTAAAAATAGTTTAAACATCAGATAACAAAAACTCCTTGGTCGACACAACCCCCAGGGTCCGGGGTTAGGTGTTGTAATTTATGCCCTGGGGGAATATATGGTTTTTATGGAAGGGATGCTCGTATGTACTTAAGAGAACCCTAATTTGTTTGGAAAGTGAAAGTTCTTGTTCACTTTTTAAGAGTCAAACGAGCTCGGAGGTTAACTAGGCTTTCCTTCTCTCGACCTTTTCCCCAGATGTATCAGTTAAATATTTCGAGATAACTGTTTTGTTTAAAATAGCTAAAATTCGGAGAGGGCTCATTTGATTGGAAATTGAAAGTGCTAGTTCACTTTTTAAGTCAAAAGTGATCGGAGGGCAGATATCCTCCTCTCCCGCGCTCTTTTTTCCCCAATTGTGTCAGATAAAAATTTTGAGATAGCCATTTTGTTAAAAATAGTTCAAAGGTCAGATAACAAAAAATCCGGTGTCGACACAGCCCCCCAGGGCCCGGAGGCAGGTGTTTTAAGTTATGTATTTGGGGCAAATATGGTTCTTATAGAAGGGATGTGCGTATAAACTTCAGAGAGGGCTCATGTGATTGGAGAATAAAAGTTCTAGTTCACTTTTTTAGAGTCAAAAGAGGTCGAAGGGCAACTAGCCCCTACCCCCTCCGCACCTTTTCTCTCCAAACCCATCCGATACAGATTTGAGTTGACCGTTTTGTTAAAAATACTTCAAACAATAGATATTAAAACCCGGGGAGAGGTGAATCCCGGGGACAGACTTTGTAAGTTATGCTCTGAGGGCATATATGGTTCTTATAGAAGGGACGCTCGTATAAACTTCAGAGAGGGCTCATTTAACCGAAAAATGAAAGCTCTAGTTCACTTTTAAAGAGTCAAAAGAAATCGATACCCCCCATTATTCCCCCAAACACATCCAATCAAAATTTTGAGATAGCCATTTTGTTCAGCGTAGTTGATTTCCAAATAGTAAATACTTTGAGGAAGACACTCCCCCACAGCCCTCAGGGTAAGGGTTTTAAGTTATGCCTTGAGGGCATATAAGGTTTTTAAAGAAGGTGTTGTCGTAGAAACTTCAAAAAAGCTCATTCGATTGGAAATTCAAAGGGCTAGTGCCCTCTTTAATAGTCGAAAGTGATTGGAGGGCAACTAGCCCCCCTCCTCACACCCATCATTCCCCCAAACACATCCAATAAAAATTTTGAAATATCCATTTTGTTCATCGTAGTTGATTTCCAGATAGAAAACATATTTTGAGGAGGACACTCCCCCACAACCCTCAGGGCTAGGGTTATAGGTTATGCCCTGGGGGTATATAAGGTTTTTATTGAAATCTTTGTTGTAGAAACTTGAAAAAGGGCTCATTCGATTTGAAATTCAAAGGGCTAGTGCCCTTTTTAATAGTCGAAAGTGATTTGAGGGCAACTAACCCCATATCACGCCCACCTTTTTCCCAAACACGTCCAATCAAAATTTTTAGAAAGCCATTTTATTCAGCGTAGTTGAAAGTTTTGGAATTTAGGTCTTTAAGGATGACAACCCCTCCCCCCAGAACCCTCAGGGCAAGGGCTGTATGGTGACGGTTGTATGGTCGTACGGCAAGTGATTAGATAGTGACTAATGCCCCTCTCACGCCCACAATTTTCCCAAGCACACAAATCAAAATCTTGATACATAAATTTCGTTCAACTTATATGAAAATTCTAAATATTGGGTTTTCTAGGATGATAACCCCCTCAGAACCCTCAATGCACTTGTTGTAAGTTATGCTCCGGGACATATAAAGTTTTAATAGAAAGAGTTGTAGTAGAAACTTCAAAAGGGCTCATTCAATTGGAAATCGTAAGGGCTAGTGCCGTTTTTAGTAGTTGAAAATGATTGGATAGTGACTAACGCCCTCACGCCTACCATTTTCCAAAACACATCCAATCAAAAGTTTCAGATATCCCTTTTGTTCAACGTAGTTGAACGTTCTGGAAATTAGGTCTTTTAGGATGATAACCCCCCTCAGAGCCCTCAGTGCAAGGGTTGTAAGTTATGCCCTGGGGGTCTATAAGGTTTTTTATAGAAGGCGTTGTCTTAAAAACTTTAATAAGACTCATTCGATTGGAAATTCAAAGGGCTAGTGCCCTTTTAAATAGTCAAAAGTGATTAGACGACAACTAACCCGCCTCTCACGCCCACCTTTTCCCCAAACACATCCAATCAAAACTTTGAGATAGCCATTTCATTCAACAAAGTTTTAAGTTCTGGAAATTAGGTCTTTGAGGATGTCAACCCCCCACCTCCCAACAGCCCTCAGGGCAAGGATTGTAAATTATGCCCAAGGGCATAAAAGGTATTTTTATAACGCGTTGTCATAGAAACTTCAAAAAGGGCTCATTCGATTGGAATTCAAATGGCTAGTGCCCTTTTTAATTGTCGAAAGTGATTTGAAAGCAACTAACACCCCTTCCACGCCCACCATTTCCCCAAACACATCCAATAAAGATTTTGAGATAGTCATTTTGTTCCACGCAGTTCAAAGTTCAGAAAATTATACCTTTTAGCAGGACACTCCCCCCACAGTCTTCAGGGCAAGGGTTATAAGTTATACCCTGGGGTTATATAAGGGTTTTTATAGAAATCATTGTCGTAGAAACTTGAAAAAGGGCTCATTCGATTGGAAATTCAAAGGGCTAGTGCCCTTTTTGATAGTCGATAGTGATTTGAAGGCAACTAACCCCCTCTCACGCCCATCTTTTCTCAAAACACATCCAATCAATATTTTATATAGCCATTTTATTCAACGTAGTTGAAAGTTTTGGAAATTAGATATTTAAGGATGACAAACCCCCCCCCCCCAGCTCTCAGGGCAATGGTTGTAAGTTATGCCCTGGGGGCGAATAAGGTTTTTATTGAAAGCGTAGAAACTTCAAAAGGGCTCATTCAATTGGAAATTGAAAGTGCTGAAAGTGAAAGTGAAAGTGCTAGCGCATTTTTCTTTTTAATAGTCGAAAGTGAGTGGAGAGTAATTAACCCCCCTCTTATGCCCACCATTTCCCCAAAAACGTTCAATCAGAGTTTAGAGATAGTCATTTTATTCAACGTAGTTGAAAGTTCTAGAAATTATGTATTTAAGGATGACAAACCCCCCAGAGCCTCAAGGGCAACGGTTGTAAGTTCTGCCCTGGGGGCATATAAGGTTTTCATAGATTGGGTTGTCATAAAACTTCAAAAGGCGCTCATTCAATTCGAAATTGAGAGGGCTAGTACCCTTTCTAATAGTCGAAAGTGATTGGGGGGTAACTAACCCCCCTCTCACGGCCACCATTCCTCCAAACACATCCAATCAATTTTTTTTCTAAATTTGATTGCCATTTTTTTTCAACGTAGTACAAAGTTCTGGAAATTAGGTCTTTGAGGGTGACCCCCCCCCCCCGAACTCAGGGCAAGGGTTGTAAGTTATGCCCTGGGGGCATATAAGATTTCTATTGAAAGTTTGGTCGCAGAAACTTCAAAAGGGCTCATTTGATTGGAAATTGAAAGGGCTTGGGCCATTTTTAATAGCTGAAAATCATTGGAGAGTGACTACCGCCCCTCTCACGCCCACCACTTCCCCAAACACATTCGATCAAAATTTTGAGATAGCCATGTTGTTTAACGTAGTTGAAAGTTGTGGAAATTCGGTCTTAGAGAATGACAACCACCCTAACAGACCTTAGGGTAAGGGTTGTAATTTCTGCCCTGGGGGCATATAAAGTGTTTATAGAAAGCGTTGTCGTTTCCAAAATGCCTCATTCGACTGGAACTTGAAAGGCCTAGTGCCCTTTTTAATAGTCGAAAGTGATTGGAAGGTTTGACATTTTTATAGTAAAGATCGAAGTGGGTATAATGTATTATTTTTTGTTTTTGTTGTTGTCTAGACCAGGTCACTTCGTATCGAAGGATTTGTCGTGGGAACTTCGAAAAGGGCTCATTCGATTGAAAATAAAAAGGGCTGATACCCTTTTTATTAGTCGTAAGTGATTTGAAGGCATCTAATCCCCCTTCCACTCTCACCCTCCCACGCCCACCCTCGCATTTCTGCTCTTAAAATTTAACCAAATCAAAATAGCGTAAGTGTATCCAAGCTATCAAAGAAAGTAAACCGATTTTTTTTTTTTTTTGCGAATGGTATCATGTTTTTCAATTTAAATTAACAAGAGGAGGTATGAAACTACATTGAATAGTATTAATTGTGTCCAGATTTTTAAAGGGGTATATGTCGTTACAAATTGCTGAAAATTTTTCTCCAGCATACAAATAGTAAGCCAAACTATAAAGTCTTAATAAAAAAATTAAAGTATTATTTTCTTTTACCCTGAAAAGACTATGTCAATATAAAACGAACAGAAATTAATTAAAAAAAACTTTTGCCACAAAATAAATTTTTTAAAGAAAAGTAAAGAACTCCGTTAAACAAAAAATGAGCAAAAATAAAATCAAATAATCTACCAGGCGTGAAGCTACCACAAATCAGCATCGATAAATAAATGAAACCCAAAACGAACAGAAATTACGATAATTAACCGAGTCAAACTCAAAACGAGCAGAAATTAACATAAATTGGGTGCAAAACCCCTATGCCTTCCCAAGGCCAAACAAAATTTGCTCTTTACTGAAAATATAAAAATGAATGTGCATTGTCAGTTTAATATACATATAGATGAAACCGTACATTTTGAGGATTTTGAGCCCCTAAGAAAGCGTACTTCTAAAGATATAAACTTCCTTTTTACATGAATAGACAACTCAATTATTCACTTTTCTTGGTGATTTTTTTCAATGACATCCATCAAGTTGTTTCTTGGTGAGACCCAAAAATGTGTGACCTCTTCAAGTGTTAAAGTCACCCCAACCAGGGGGTGACTTCGGACTCACTTGGGGCATTTCCGGACATCCATTGATTAATGCTTGTAATTATTGATTCAGATAATACTAAAATTTAACTAAGATAATGTACAAGTTAAATGTAACATTATATTTATTTTATGAGAAACTGGGCCAAATCACTGCCAAATACAAGAGCTTTGGCTATTCGCCCCGTTCCTCCTACTGATACCGGTGCGGGAAGCCTCATAATAATGTCTTGAAAGTCAGTTTCTGCACAATCTCGACATTCAGGGAAGATGAACTTCTTACCAGACTTGCGCAGATAGTTTATTTTGCCACTCTGCCACTTATTTCTTCAATTTCACCAACATAATAAACAGCAGAGTTTTGCTTCTTACCAACCGTAAGCCTCATAAGCACAAAATTTCCACAAGATAATTCTTCATGTGTGTCAAACTCATTAATAATTCCACAATGTAAAGACTCGTAATCTGACTCGTCATTGAGCTCTATATCTATGTCTGAAATGCTGTCTCTAGTTTTGTCAGCCATGAGTGAAACCTTTGACTTTTTTAGTGACTTTTTCTTTTTCTTAGCAAGCCTTAGCTCAGTCTCTGCTTCTAGTGCTCTTTTTTCTGGCGTTTCTGTCATAATTCTAATTTTGCCTTTTTTACGGTTTTTGCGCGGACCCACTTGCATTTTTGCCTGTGGATATGGTCTGATGCTTTCAGGAGTTACTGCCGTAGGAACTTGAAAAACAAATGAAAGGAACTTGAAAAACAAATAAACACGCATCCGTGATCTTTCTTCTGGCAAAAATACAAAATTCCACATTTTTGCAGATAGGAGCTTGAAACCTCTACAGTAGGGTTCTCTAATATGCTGAATCTCAAGGTGTGCTTTTCATTAAGGTTTTATGACTTTTAGGGGGTGTTTCCCCCTTCTTTCGAAAATAAGGCAAATTTTCTCAGGCGCGTAACTTTTTATGGGTAAAACTAAACTTGATGAAACTTATATATTTGAAATCAGCATAAAAATCTGATTCTTTTGATGTGTCTGTGGTATCAAAATTCCTTTTTTTAAGAGTTTCGGTTGCTTTTTAGCCGGGTCGCTTCTTACTTACAGTTCTATATGTATTTTAATTGTCTTCTTTTTTTATAAATTTAATAAACCCAAAATTTTTAAGACTTTCAGGAATGAATAACAAGACATATATTAAACTGTCAATCAATATTCATTTGTTTTGTTTTTCGAGTAATCTTGGCTGTGATGGTGATTTTTTTTTCCTTTTTTCCGTATTATGATATGATGAAAAACACTACGATTCATAAAGATACTATATTACGAAAAATAAAAACACATCACTTGAAAAAAGGATTGTTTTCAGTAAAGTAAAAATTATATTTTGATCTTTTGAAGTCATGGTTGCGTCATCCCAATTCTCCTTAGTTTCTGTTCGGTCTCGGCCTCAAGTTTTTATTTATGGTGTTTTTTTTGTAGTTTTTACGCCTGAAAAATTATTTACTTTTTTTATGCTGATCTATGGATAATGTAGCTCTTTACTTTTCTTTGAAATAGTTCTTTTGTGAATTTATTGAAAGATCTTGAGCCGAACTGGCCAGCCATGACGAAAAACCAACAAAGAGAAAAATCTCAATAAAAAAAAAACAAAAAATGAGACTGCGTCCAGTGGAGAGAAAAGAAACGACAAATGCAAAACAACGCCGGTATTTCGCCTGTATCACAAACAAGGCGTCTTCCGCACGAAAGAAAACAAAAGAACAACAAGATAAAAAAAAGAGTTAAAATTAAAAAACCAATAAAACCACCACAAAAAAAAATACAATTGCCGCAAACTGATCCACGTAGGGAAAAAATACTATTATGGAGTTACCTTCAGTTGCTCTGGTGTTCTCACTGAATTAACGCCATAATAGCATCTTTTCCCTACGTGGATCAGTTTGCGCCAATTGTAAAAGATTGTATATTTTTTTTTTGGTGGGGGTGGGTTTTTTGGTTTTTTATTTTTAACTTGTTTTTTTTTTATCTTGTTCTTCTTATGTTTTCTTTAGTGCTGAAGACGCCCTGTTAGTGATATAGGCGAAATATCCGCGTTGTTTTGAATTTGTTGTTTCTTTTCTCTCCACTGGCCGCAGTCTCGTTTGTTGTTTTTTTTTGTTTTTTTTTTCATTGAGATTTTTCTCGTTTTTGTTTTTTTGTGGAATTTATTCTTGAAATTAATAAATAATAGAAGTGGAGAGTTAATACATACATGGATAAAATAGTATAGCCATATTGTTTAATAAATTTCGTGCTTAAAGAAGTCAATATAGAAATTCGAGTTTAAGAATTTAAAAATATTGTCAGTTACTAAAAATATACTTTAATTATCGAAGAGACAGTATAGACAATTTAGCTACTATAAATTAATCACCATAAGTAGAATCATAAAAATCAAATTTAGAGGAACTTTAAAATTCAAAATATTAAAAGGTGAATTGTGTGCAAATAAAAAAAAACTAAAAAATATAAAACTAAGTTATTCATTTTTAGTAAATTTTACTTTTTCTAGTCGTACCTATTATGATTAAATGGTCCTATGAAAATGATGTCAGCAAACAAGAATGTGGAACACCTAGCATGCCTTGTCTAACAAACGTGTGTTTAAAAAAAGAAATGAGTGTGGATTGTCAGGAGAATGAGCTGCCAAGTAACATTTATGTATTTACTGAAAATGATATGGTAAAACAGGAAGTTTGTCGTACTGGCGAAACATCTTTCGATTGTTACGCATATGAGAAAACCTTACGACAGAGATCCCACCAGTCTGATCATCAAAGTGCTCCTAGCAGAGGACACCCTTTCGACTGTGATGCATGTGAGAAACGTTTTACTTCAAGTTCAAATTTGTCTCAAAATCACAAAACTCATACTGGAGAAAAACCTTTCGAATGTGACGTATGTGAGAAACGTTTTAGTTCTACTTCGTATTTGTCTAGACATCAAAGAACTCATACTGGAGAAAAACCTTTCAAATGCGATATATGTGAAAAAATATACCGCCATAAACATCACCTATCTGATCATCAAAGAACTCACACTGGAGAAAAGCCTTTCAAATGTGATATGTGTGAGAAAAGGTTTCGTCAAAAAATCCACCTATCTAATCATCAAAGATCTCACACTGGAGAAAAACCTTTCAAATGTGATATATGTGAAAAAATATACCGCCATAAGCAGCACCTATCCGATCATCTAAGAACTCACACTGGAGAAAAGCCTTTCAAATGTGATATTTGTGAGAAACGGTTCCGCCAAAAAAACCACCTATCTTATCATCAGAGAACTCATACAGGAGAAAAACCTTTCAAATGTGACATATGTGATATACATTTTCCTTCAAGTTCCAGTTTATCTATTCATCAAAGAACTCACACTGGAGGAAAACTATTCAAATGTGATGTATGTGAGAAACGTTTTACTTCAAGTTCTGGTTTATCGTATCATAATGAAACTCATATTGGAAAAAAATCTTTTGAGTGTAATGTATGTGAGAAACGTTTGACTTCAAAATTTAGTTTGTTTCATCATCAAAGAACTCATACTGGAGAAAAACCTTTCAAATGTGTCATGTGTGAAAAAACATTCAGCCGAAAATCTAACCTATCTGATCATCAAAGAACTCATACTGGAGAAAAACCTTTTGAATGTGATATATGTAACAAAAGTTTTACAACAAGTTCTAGTCTATCTCGTCACCAAAGAACCCATGCTGAGAGAAAACCTTTTGTTTATGTTAGTGTGTAGTATATACATTTATATATATATATATATATATATATATATATATATATATATATATATATATATATATATATATATATATATATATATATATATATATATATATATATATATATATATATATATATATATATATTAAAATGTTCATGTCAAAATTTTACTACTACAGGTACATGTCAAATTATGCTAGTGTATGTAGAAAAAACTGCTAATACTGCTGCTGTTACAACGACTGCTATTATTCTGGCTAAACGTATTCAGCTGAAACGTTTAGGGAATGTTGAAAGATGTTGAACTACATCAAAACTTACTGTGTACAGGTTCCCTAAAGGACGTATCAGTATTATACTAGGAATGACCAAGGATATTAAATTTAAACTTTCAGGGGTGTTATGAGAGACATTGTACTAACAAAAAGCCACTAAATTTGCATGCTGCTACTACTATGACTAGTTCCACTGCTAGGTATTAAGGGCTGGGCCCACGTAGCTGATTTTGGGAACTGATTTCCAAATCAGCGTCGATTTTAAAAGAAATCGGTGTCGATTTGAACTTGAAAAATTTTCAATTTTCAATTTTCGTCAATTTTCGAAAATTTCAATTTTCGTCATGCAACAATATACATTGATTCGAAATATCACAGATTCAAACTAAACTGAGTCAAGCAGAGTCAAAAGAATAAAAGAATACTGAACTAAAGAAAATAAATATATACAATATTTGACGAGTGCGTGTAGAGTTAAAGACCTTGACGAACGAGGGAACAAAACTACTTGCGTACCGCATATGCCGTGCTGGTACCGGGTTAATTTTGGTACTGGTTGAGCTACATGTCGTGGAAGCCTTTGGCGTGAAGGGAGATGCTCAGGGAGGAGGATTTCAAGAAGCCGCGAATTTTCCAAAACACCGACACCAAATTTAAAACACAATTCATCACGGCGTGTCGAAAGGGTTTTAAGTGAAAATTGTTTCAAAAGGGAGCAATAAGGGAATTTGGGAGAATTTGACACTACCAGAAGAGCTCGGTATTGGATCCTTTCCAGGCGGTGCTTCTGGTCCGCCTGGAAGAGGCACTATATGCAAAATACTACTGCTGCTACTACTATTCTTTAGAAATTTTGAAATATCAGTATAAATTGTTGTTTAATCTCTTTTTTGAGTATCCTAAAGCGAACCATGTGATATTATATATGCGTTGTTATTTGTAAAAGTGCCAATTTTACAATGCGCGTGAAATTTTTGTATATACCTCAGAAAAATACTTTTTTGTCTATAGAGGTTCGCCTTAATTATAGACCTAGACTAGGCTTAGTGCCTCATATAGATGCTTTATTTTAGAGAGAAGGGATGAAGGGTTTAAACCTCTAATCATACAATTATAAATCATTATAAATGAATCAATGCAACAAAAATGAATCAGTGCAACAAAATTAAAGAAACAAAAACAAATAATTAGTTAAACTTAATACGAACAACAATCCCTATGAATGAATATTGGAACAAAGACGGAAATTGAAATATATAACTCAAGCCATATATGAAACGAGCAGAGATTAGCTCATTTTTTTACCAAGGTACCAATAACATGCTGCTTAAACTTGGCTCACGGGTTGAATCGAGCCATCGAGTTTGATTTTGTTCCGAATCAGGACTTAGCTAGTTTAGGAGCTCTGTCTGTCCACAGTTATAACTTAGTTCATAGTGCACTGATTCAGGAACTTGCTTAATTTTGCACCGTATCACCAAAATTCTGCAGCTTGGACTTGCCTCATTTTTTATCAAGTCAGTACCCACACTCTTGTACGTTTTTGGACTGAGTTTGTTAACAAGAGTCTGTCTAACTTTCTCAAATATGGTGGTTTTGTTTACTGGCAATTTGTTCACCAATTTACGAGTGGGGAAGTATCTTTTTGTTTATTTTTTTAGGAGAAATAGACTTTTGCCTGTAGTTTTCAGACCAATTTACGAGTCAAAGCAATACTTCGAAGGAACCAGCTCAAGCCCGGTAAATACCCTTGTAAATACCCCGGTAGATACCCTTGGATACAGTCTTCATTGTCATGAAGGGCTAGTCTTTTGTTAAAGAATTGGACAGCTTCAGCTTTAAAATGTGCCAAAAATATGACAGTTATATTTTTGACAAGATGGCATTATTCTCAAGTACAGGACATAAGCCAATGACTCAAAAATGAATTTATTGTGGAATTTTTCCCATAGTTTTCTAGGCTAGGCTATTCAAATAATTTCCTTATTTAGAACTGGCTCAATGTTGGGCGTTTAAAATATTCTCCCTTTTTTTCGAGCTAACTCGATCTTCTTTGTACGTCTCGGGTTTTAAGTTGTCTGCTTCGTTTTTTTGTATTTATTTTTGTGTTTTAGCAAACCGAAAATTATTTTGATAATAGGTGGCCTTGATTTGAGATTAACCGAATTAACTCGAGCTTGAAATTCATTTATAACTATCTAGATCCCAATAATAAATCACTTGAAATTGGTTTTTGGCGATAAAATTTGTATTGCCTTGTCGAAAAAGTATATAAAACCAGTAATTAAGTTTTTCCTACAATTCCTTCACACTTTCAAATCTAGCTTATATCGGGCTATTAGCTCTCTTTTAAAATTAGTAAATAAAATTCTATTTTTCGTGTTCTCATTTTCTCGCCATCCTGGCCTCGTAGCTCTTCTTTGAAGGCCCCAATGAATTAGAAAGATAGGTGAGAGGACGTAAAACTTCCAGCCTGATAGGAACATTTCGTAGACCTAAAATTAAAAATAATTTGAGTTAAAAAATGGTATACAACAAATAATTTTTTAAGAGCTAAAAGCAGAGCCTTACAGGCATAAGCCTACTATACAGCCTACAGGCAAAAATAATAAAGGAAAATCACCGTAGCTTATTTTTTGAGTATGAAGGGAAAGTGACTTTATTCCCCAGCACAAACTTCAAAGTCACCATACCCCCTGCCAAATAAAAAAAAGTTAAAACTTAATCCACCAGCCGTGAAATCAAGCAAGGTATACATACCAATCCAGAACTTAGCTAAAGCTTATTTAAGGAGAAAAAATCGTCCTCCCTCTTTTAGTTTAGCAATCTAGATGGATAATTTAGTTTTGCATTGATTTTTAACTCTCGGAATGCAACTTTTATTCAAAAATGAATATATTCTCAATATTTGTAATTTTCACGCACAAAAAAAAAATTCTACCATAGACCATAACCCAACGCGATTTATTGGTTTTAAATATTTCCTCTATTTATGTAATAAAATAAACAAGTTTCATGTTGGCCAATTTTTGATATGATCAAATAAAACTTGAGCCCTAGTTTTCTAGCTCTGGAACGCGGCAACGCTTGCCTTGAAGGTGTATTTAACTATGCCCACGTGAGTTTCTTCTAATGAAAGAAGCTTCAGCAAATTAAAGTTAATTTAGAACAAAATTATCTTAGAAGCAGGGCGGCCAAGCAGCGGTTGAGAAACTTGAGTACAATCCACATATAACATAATGTGGGGCCAAAGCTTATATGGGAAGACATTATAAAGACATTTTCTCGAGAATTTTAATCTATAAGAAAGACTGACTCTGTGTAATTTAAATTGTATGTGTATTGTGTCACCAATAAAATGTTGCTACCTGGAATTTTAAAGTTTTTCTTGACTTTTACTATACATATTGTGATTTACATAAAAAATATATTAATGATAGCAACACAACTAAATAAATATACAATGAATAAATGTGCTCTTTAGAAAAGTAAAATAGCCTTAACCTGATATCTAGAATAGGTTTTTTTGACTGGAGGGTGCCAAATGCCATTCTTGTCCCGGGCGCTGACAGGTCTATTTCTGTCACTGCAAACGCCCAGGGCTTTATTCTTGTAAGGGCCTTAATGCCATTGAAAGGCGTGATTTCATTAATTAGTTCCATCGAACAGTGTTTGCTGGTGTTTTCCTTATTCCAAATTTGTCTGCAATTTTATTTCTGGCAGATCTACGAAAAATTGTTACAGCTTATTGAGTCTTATCCGGATCACCTTTCGAGAACAAATATTTTAGATAGTGGGGATGTTGCAGATCCTTAATTTTTTTCTTTTTTTTCTTATTGATACTAATAATCTGTTAAGCTAGTTCCTATTAATACCTTGGGTGTAGCATTAAAAACAAACAGAAATTAAAGAAAAAAGAGTTTATCAAGTGAAAGTAAACGGAATGTATGTGTACGGAAAAGAATTATTCCGTTTACAAAGGGGCTGCCCCTCTTTATCCCCCGCTCTGTTCCAAAGTTTGACTTTTGTCCGAAATGCTTTAAGAACGACTGCTCAAGCACAAGGGCCAAAAATAAATGGAGGCAAGACCTAGAATTTTTTTCAAGTGATTCTCGATGTATAGTTTAGATTGACTTCTAAAAAAAAAGAAAAAAAAAACTACTTTTAGTATCAATTGTTATCTTTTGGGAATTTTTGCCCCCTCCCCTCCCTCTCCCCCATAAGGAATTCCCCGAGGATTAAAATATATAAAAAAGGCTTATCTGAAAGTCACCCCCATAAATACTGTGCGCGGGGACAATTTCAGCCCCTTACCGTATTAGCAATATTTTTAGGTGGCTTGACGCTTCTGGGGTGGCAATAATTTAAGAAAGCAGTACTGTTGTTTTAAGCCGAGGAATGAAGATGCTGCTGTCGCAGCAAGCATTCCCGAGGGAACACTCAAAAGCGATGAATGGAGAGACAATAATGTCCCTGTAAAAATGGCATCTTGCTTTTGGAGAACCAGATCGCGACCCTTTCCCTAAGTCCTACACATGTGTACTTGTCTGTATCACACTAAAAAAGTAACTTAGACAATTAGCATATTTTCTTAATTTTCAATAAATCACAGTGCAGATAAATATGTAATGTTACCTGTGTGTTTCTTGTAAATCCATATCCAACAAAACGTTCATCGTGTGGTGGCACTATATCCAAAGAAACATAGAAAGGCTCATAAAAGAACTCGAAGTCAGTCACTGGATGACTTATTACTATGTCGTTTGTGGTGTTCGAAGAACGCCATCTAGAATTAAAAACGTGGATTTTAGCACAGAAAGATTTGTTACCTGCGCGGGTAAATGAGGTTCCAGAAACAATCTAAAGACTAATACCTATATAAAATTGTAATCGAATCGTGCCCAACCATACTATAGTCGTTACCATACAGTGGTCACCATACTATACTCATTACCATACAGTGGCCAACCATACTATAGTTGTTACCATACAGTGGCCAACCATACTTTAGTCGTTACCATACTGTAGTCGTTACCATACAGTGGCCAACCATACTATAGTCGTTACCATGCAGTGGCCAACCATACTATAGTCGTTACCATGCAGTGACCAACAATACTATAGTCGTTACCATACTATAGTCGTTACCATACAGTGGCCAATCGTACTGTAGTCGTTACCAAACAGTGGCTAACCTTGCTATAGTCGTTACCATACAGTGGCTGGCTAATCATACTATTGTCGTTACCATACAGTGGCCAACCATATATATGGTCGTTATCATACAGTGGTCACCATACTATACTCATTACCATACAGTGGCCAACCATACTATAGTCGTTACCATACAGTGGCCAACCATACTTTAGTCGTTACCATACAGTGGCGAACCATACTATAGTCGTCACCATACAGTGGCCAACCATACTATAGTCGTTACCATACAGTGGCGAACCATACTTTAGTCGTTACCATACAGTGGCCAACCATACTATAGTCGTTACCATACAGTGGCCAACCATACTATAGTCGTTACCATACAGTGGCCAACCATACTATAGTCGTTACCATACAGTGACCAACCATACTATACATTTTGAAAAAAGCCAGGATTTATAACATGCGATATTCCTCGACTTTGAAGTCACACCTGTACTCAGTGAGTTCGTTTCGTCCTTCAACTACGGTAGCTGACTGCAGCTGTCTATATTAAAGTAAACCGTATTTGGTATTATAGTTCTGACAAGGCCTGAATTTTGGGAGTTAGCTGCTTGTCACTAAGATGATTGTCAAGACGATTGTCAGATTGTCAAGCAAATTTTCCAGAGGAACTTAAATGGAGTCTTTTTTAAGTGCACTAACACCACTTTTGTCAAAAATTATAATGCCCGGGCCACACCATAGTCACAAGTGTCGATAAAAAAGACAAGCTTTTTGAATGGCATGGGTTTTGTTGAGTTTGGCGCCACACTTGTATTTCAGAGGCGAAAAGTCAAAATTGTAAGAAATTGGTTTTAAAAGTTTGCACCAGCACCAATTTGTTTCTAACTCTTCTCTATTAATGCTACGTCTTCTTTACTCCTGTCGGAATTCCGTTACAGATGAAAAAATTGCTATTCAGGGCTTTCAATTTTTCTAGTTTCAAAAAATTGTACCTTAAATCTCAACTCTATAGGAGCAATCAAAAATTGTATGATTGAAGTTTAAATAATATTCGATCGAGAAATTACGAATGACGTTCATAATTGGCGCTGTAGTCATGCGTAAGTTGGATTTTATCAACGAGCATGACTATTATGTGGCTTGCGTATAAAATTCGTATATGAAATATCAAAAACCTTAAGTGACTAAGCGTTGATTCTAGTCACGACAGGAGCTACAAACAGGGTTGTCACCTGTAGCAGGAGAGGGCTAACTTCTATTTTAGCACTATTATAGTCAATTTTTTGGCTATAGCACCGAAAATCACTGTGTAGTACGTAAATTTGGGCAATTGTATAGGGACTGGCCATGGTGGCAACCTTAGTTACAAACAGTGAGCTACAATTTGAGGGTGAAAGAACAGAATAGCTGCAAATAGAAGAATAAATGACTGGAATATACTGCATTGATACTTAATCCCTCTTGATTTATGGGAATATTTCTGGTATACTCTGTTATTATGAAAGTAAAGAGTAACATTAAACCCCAAAATCTGCAAAATTCACTCTGCATAGGAGGGGGCTGCCCTTTCCTCATCCCCAAACTTCCCTCGTGGTTTCTGAAATTTAAAGTCGCAGAAAATAATCAATTAAAGTCGAAAGTCTGAACGCGACCTACGTCTTTGCATCGTTTTTAGATTCCATGCAGATAGGAAAACTACTTTTCCAGTTTAAAGAAATTATGCTGTAAACTGTCATTCTGATCGGTTGATCATAACTTTTACGTGTACAAGTTTTGCACTGCTCAAGTCCTGAAAATTATACACAGGATACATAAATGACGTAATAGTCGTCCGTAATTTTGTGCTTATTCACAAGCGTGTCTATAATTTGGCTGGTATCACTCTTGTAGACAAGTTCCTACTCTGATTGGTTAACCATAATAACTGTATTTGAAATTTTAGTTCCCCTCGTGTTTATTGACTTTAAATGTGGGCAATTGGGTCTGTATTTAAGGATGTGACAATATTCTGGCTCAGATACAAATATATTCTTTTCGATTGAATGGGTTTTAAAAACACAACTAAGCAGAAGCACTTTGTTTCAAGATAAAATTATTTTGTTTTCTTCTAGAATGTTATATTCAGACTAAATGCATAAATATAAAAACCATAAGCTCACTAAGGTCCTAAAGCCTGTTTAAGAAGAATGACATCAGACAAATATGACGAAACGGTATTTGGGAAGTTTCTGCGCATGAAAACCGAATTTATCGCAAGAATGCCAACGAAAATACTACTTTAGATCCCTGATAAGACTGTTTTAAGCTTAGATCTATAATTTTAGGACCATTTATCATCGATGAAAAGAGGTTAGCAAAAATTTTGTCCTGTGATCGATTATTGCCTAAACACTTTTTTCTGTCAATCCGCATTTCCAGAGAATACCCCCGTAATTGATAATGTTAAGAGGAAATTAACTTCTTTATAGACAAAATGTTACAAATTTCAACTTTAGACTTTTTTTTTGTCGCTACAGCCCAAAAAGTATGAGTAACTTGCTAGAGTGGAAGCTGGCCTTAATGTTGACAAAAAATATCTCAAGCGTCATGTAGCATTTGGCGTTTCTTGACATTTTTTGAGTGTAATAATAAGCCAAAACTAATTTAATTAGTGTAATTGGCGAAATTAGTATAGTGATAATTATCTAATCTCTGTTTCTGAAAAAAAAAATTACAAAGCTAAAAAATACCAAAACATCTTTGGCCTTTTTAGGCCTTTGAAACGTCTAAAATGACGGATCTGTCTTTAGACACTTGTGTCAGTTTCAAGTCTATTAACTTGCCAATATTCTTTGGCTAGAAGAAGGAAGTCCAACCTTCGGACCGCCTGAGATTTTTGTACTACCCGCTAGTCATTTTTACACCTCCTTTGATGCAAATTTTACTCATTTTTGCCCAATTTGTACCCATTGTTCTTTGAATTTAATTGGTTCTGTGGCCCACTGAATTATCCCAATGACAATGTGGCCCGCTATAATAAAAGGCTGGACAACCCTGGGCTAGAACGTATAAAAAAATGAAGGTTTGATCAAACTGGGTTCTGACAGCCTCAAGTACTCTAGTGTGATAAGCTAATTGCATACCTGGAAAAGTTTGTTGCATATTGGTTGTGTATGAATACTTTTTCATGAAAAGACCTTGCGCGTCCTTTGCTTTCTAAAGTCAAAAGTTCAGATTTACTTTTTGGAAAGTTAGCATGATCATCAAGCTCAAACGTTGGTATTACAAACGCACACTTAATGCACTCTCTAATTTCCTTTCTCTTCAAAAATTTTTCTAACTGACCTTCCGCGTTTTTTGAAGGTATAATGTCAATATCACTTGTTATTAAATACGAAGTACCACATCCTTTACGTGCTACGTTTCTCATATGATTTTGAGGGACGCCTTTATTTGTTACTGTCTTCACCCTAAATTTCATAAATGCCTTCATAACAGTTGTAGGGTTTGAACACTGAATTATAGGTGGCTCCGAGCTCAAATAACTCGACACTCTTGAATAAATGTCTGCTTTGCTTACAGGCCTTATTAGATGTACACTGACGTTTGTCATAATCTCAGAATGACATACATATAAATAATTTAAATAGGACTTAAATAATTGTTCTTCTGAATCTTTTAGGTAAATTGCTAGTGACACTAAGCCACCCCAGTGTGTAACTACCTGTGGCAGCCAATGTAACTTATCAGGTGTTGATAGGGTTGCTAAGCACACTATTTTTTCTTTTGATAACTGCCAAAAATTATCTCCAACAAAAAGTGAGTCAAAAATAATATGTTGTCTATTTTGATCCAAACGTCCGACCCGTGGAGTATCTTCATTCTTACAAATTGCTGTTGTGTTGTGTATGTCTAGGTAGTCTGGCAAAGGCGTTGGGGTATTCACTTTCATAAGAAGGGTGATGTTGGAAGTAGTAAGGAGTATCACACTTAATAGTCCTAAGAACCAGGGTCTGCTGCACACCTAAAATGAAAGATATGTACATAGCGCCCCTATATAGTGCGCATATTTACCTATCATATAGTGGCCAGGGCAAAATCTTGATCAGTGCCCCCCCCCCCCTGTTAATTTTTCCATTTATTAACAAATTATTTTCAATTTTCTTATTAAATTCTAGTTTGTCATTTAATTATTTTTATTTTTTAATTTATCTATATTTTATTGATTAGTTAATAATTTATTAATTATTCTTATTTATTAGCTGCACCATCTACTCTATTTTAATAAAAGTAAAACTTCGAAATTACAAAATGATTATAACAGTTAGATTATTTGTTTGAAATTTTGCGCCCTAAAATTTACGCACCCGAGGCAAGTGCCTTCTCTGGCCCCCCCCCTCCCCCCCCCAACAATGCCTTCTCTGCCCCTGCCTTATACAACAATAGTTATCTGAGTAAAGTCGAATCTGTTTGGAAATTCAATAAAAAAAAAGTTTTTTTAACTGAAAGTAAAGAGCGACATTAAAACTTAAAATGAACAGAAATTATTTCGTAAATGAAAAAGGCTATTCCTGGCTCAACGCCCCGCTCTTTACGCCAAAGTTTGACTCTTTCTCACAACACTGCTTTATAAAACAATAAAACGTAAAGAGCGGGGCGTTGAGCAGGGAACAGCCCCTTTTATGTACGGAACAATATCTGTTCGTTTTAAGTTTTAATGTCGCTCCTTACTTTCAGTTTAAAAAAAAAACTTTTTTTTATTTAATTTCTGAACGTTTTTGAATAAATGCAGGTTTTGAATTTGGCTTACTGTATATGAATAATTAAAACAAAATTTGCATATTAATTTTACTTTTTTTTTTAACTAGCACTAATGTTATAGCAGCCTATGTTTGAGTTCATACCTCGTTATCGAATAACAATTCCTGAATAAAAAAGGCAGTTTAATTGGAATAATTGCCTCTTTCAAAAGTTAAAAAAGAAACTTTATTATTAGGGCAATCCGTTGAAGAGAGGTATCTCATCTAATATACGTAATATTTTCTGTTCCTGTTATAATGTTGCTTCTCACGTTCTGTCGAAAAAACTTGTTTTCATTTAATTGCTGATCGTTTTTTAAATAATGTACGGAAATCCAGATCCCCCTCCATGGAAAATTCCCTTCCCATGAGAAATTATATCCATGGAAAGATTTTCCCAAGTACTTAAATTAGCGATATTTGCTGAACTAATTTTGTAATGCATAATAATAAAACGGCTTAAGATGTCGATACTATTTTTATGAAAGTGACAAGTTGAGCAATTCTCAAACCACTGAAATGAATGAAAGAAAAAATCTTTAAAAGATACACGTACCTTAAAACGATGTACGCTCGTTTTAAGTTTTAATGTTATTTCTTGCTTTCAGTTGGAAAAAACTTTTTTTTTTATTTAATAATAAACACAAGCCGAAGATATACAATGTCTTTGGTTTATTATCACATAAAAATCACAGTTTGAAGCTTCTTAAGGTAAAATTAAATGCTAAGATTGGACGGAAAATAACAGAAACAAATTATTATTTATATCGGCCATTATTTAGCAAAATTTGAACTTTAGCTTAAAGAACGAGGTATTGACGAGGGGGCGAAATTCCTCATATAGGTAATATGCGGGGTTCGTCCCCTCGTCAATACCTCGCTCTTTACACTAATGTGCAAATTTTGTTCCAATTCTTTAAGAATGACCCCTGAATCACAAAGGCCGTTTAATTAGAATAAATAGCTCTTTTGAGATTATTAAAAATACTTTAGCATAAAGAGCGAGGTATTGAGGAGGGGATTAACCCCCTCATATACGTAATAATTTCTGTTTGTTTTAAGTTTTGATGTTACTCCATACTTTCAGTTGAAAAAACTTGTTTTTTATTTAATTTCTGATCAATTTTTAAATAATGCTGGGAAAACCAGCATCCCCTTAGTGGAAATTCTCTTCCCCCGTTAAAAATTCTTCCATGGAAAGATCCATGTACCCCAATCCTCCCCAGAAAATTCTTCCCCCGAAAACGTCAGTACTTACCAATAATCAATACTATATATAAACATTGGGCAAAGTTCATTACTTGCAGCCCTTCCCCTGGGGACTGTGGGGGATTAATTCGTCCTCAAAAACATAGTTATTAGATGTTTTATATACTGAACCAAATGGCCATCTCAAAATTTTGATCCGGTGACTTTGGGAAAAAATGAGCGTGGGAGGGGGCCTAGTTGCCCTCCAATTTTTCGGTCACTTAAAAAGGGCACTAAAACTTTTAATTTCCCTTTGAATGAACCCTCTCACTAAATTTTAGGACCACTGGGTCGATACGATGACCCCTGGGAAAAAAAAAAATTAACGCATCCGTGATCTGTCTCTTGGCAAAAAATACAAAATTCCACATTTGTGCAGATAAAAGCTTGAAATCTCTACAGTAGAGTTCTCTGATATGCTGAATCTGATGTTATGATTTTGATTAGGATTCTATTACTGTTAAGGGGTATTTTCCCCTTTTTTTGAAAATAGGGCAAATTTTCTCAGGCTCGTAACTTTTGATGGGTTAGACTACACTTGATAAAACTTATATATTTAAAATCAGCATAAAAATCCTCTTCTTTTGATGAATCAATTTGTATCAAAATTCCGTTAGAGTTGCGGTTACTATTGAGCCGGGTCGCTCCTTACTTACAGTTCGTTACCACGAGCTGTTTGATATTGCAGAAATTCTTGTCTAATAGGTTTCGGATTTTTTTTTTCTTTTCACATCTTCAAAAGAATCAAAATGTGTCAATTGAATAAATTAGTGTTTCTCTTATCATTCACTAGTATTAGTGAATAGTAGATTCGAGAATAAAATTCCTAAAAAAGAGAGTGCACCCCTTAGCTTCCTTTTTACTCGGTAATAGCAAGGGGCTCATAGGCACCTATAAGCTGAATTTTAGAGGGGGCTTAGCTGGTGTAATCGGCACTTCCAATAATGTATAATAGAAATCTCGAAACAGAAATATAAAAATATAAGGAACCATCATTCAGCCAGGAGGGGGCTGGATCCCCCTCTGCCCCTCCCCCTCCCATATTGGCACCCATGAAGGGGCTCCCAACCTTGAAACTTCGGGCTTACGCCCAAGTGACTTCGGTTATCGACTTTATATTCTCCCTTGAAAGTGGGGAATCTAGAATATCCAGGTGATTGAAGATATTTTAAAATTTCAGCCATCCAAAAACAAAGCGCATTACACGCAAAAAGTGTACTATGAGCCCTGACAATGCGAATTCTCTTGATTATGATAAAAACGTGAAGATTTGGTTTTGAACCAAAATTAATAAAAGACAGTGGCGTCAATTGGAAGAAAGCATGAGCTTGTGCTTCCCTTTGATCTTTTGTCCCTTCCTTCTTCTAGATTTGAAAAATGTCTTTTTTGTGCTATCATTGAAGAAAAGCGGGAAATTTGCCTCCTCCTAGATTTCAAAAACACGATTCACCCCATAATTTAACAGTTTCACGGACGTCACCAATCTATATGCTAGTAACAAACTACATTTGGTGAATTTCACTCTTGGCAAAAAAAAATAATGCGTGGAATATGTTTTGATCTCTGAACAAGACCGTATCCAGGGGGAGCGTTAGGGTGGTTAAACCACCTCCCCCCAAAATGTTTGTCTGACTCGTAAAAACGGAACAAAAATAGATATAAAAAAAAACTTTTATGCGTTTTTGAGGATATTTTTGTGTACCCCCCCCCCCCGAAAAAAATCTTTGAGAATATCTTTCCCCCCCCCCCCCGAAAAAAAACCGGGTACGGCCTTATCTCTGAAAGTCAATTAGATTACAAGAGAATGATCGGCAAACAAGTTTTTGCACAAATTTAGAATGATTAGAGTCTGGTGAAAAATGACTGAAATGAAATGAAAGCAATATTTATTCCATTTATCTAATTATCATATATCTCCAACATCAAAATACCTGACGCTTCATAGCATAAGAATTATTCTAGTGTATATCCCTTAATCACATGACTTCGGAGAACAAGGTTAGGAAACTAAGGCCCTTATTGATCAGTGGAGAGAAATAAAAAGATTCTCGTGCGCAGACTAATTGAGCGAAAACTTGAATGCTCTGTTATGGAAATGAATATCATTCCTATTGAACCAAACCATAGCCACACCTGTCGATAAATCCAGAATTGTATATTCTACCAATGATGTAACTCGTTCGTAATTCTTACAAGATAAGCCATGTACATTTTTCAAAAGTATTTTTTTATGATTGACCAAATTTCTTGCCAGGATTTACCAATAGGCCCACTAGGTTCGAGCCTAGGCACAGTGCGTAGGGGCACAATAATTTATCACCGAGTGAGTTTTTTCTTAACGAAATTTGGACTGATATGATTTACCGTCAAAGGGCTAGGTGCACTCTACTGCCGCGCTGCCTATTCACAGAAAAGTGAAAGAACACAGGAGTTCTGTTGCCACTTATAAACTGCCAGATGTTTCCCAAGAATGGCAGCTGATAGTTCGGTGTCACCTTTCTCTTTTATTACTTTTGGCTAATCAGTTGCGTTCAGCTCAGTGTTTCCACTATTGGGTTCTCTTGCCTTTGTAAGTTCATTGGCAGGCTAGAAGATTTAATTGAAAGACTTTGATTTTCATTTATTAAATATATGTATTTTGTTTAGCTTTATTCTCATTAATATACTTAACTGATTAATAATCTCCAAATTTTTTGGGATTTCCCCAAAATCTCCCACAAATGGAGTGGCAAAACTTTTGGGCCTAGAAGCGTCAAAGCTTTAAATCCGGCCCTGCCAGTATGAGTGAAGATTAATCTTCAGAAACATACAAGTCATTTCTCTATCTGTTTGCTATATTTGATAGAAGATATAACGAAAGAGAATTGGAAGAAAACACTTGGATAGGGAAAATTTACGCATCCCTCTCTAAAATTCAGACGACATAAACTATGTAAAGTTCAATGTGTTTAATATGAATAAAATTCGTTTGTTTCACTCTCTGCCATTTACTATTATCTTGAAGTGCTATTTGGATTAATTTGGTCTTTTGCGCTGTTTTCTTTTTACTCTTTTGAATCTGATTTTTTTTTTTCATGTTTTTTCATTTTCTTACTTAGTTTATTACGTGTTTATTCTTTTCATAATTTGTCACATCCAAGTGTATCGATAAAGCAAACAAAGAACACGAAGGATCAGGACTTTCGGACTTTTTATGGGTATGTGTGATAGTGATGATGTGTGATAGTTGATGAGAACACGGAGGATCAGAACTTTTGGACTTTTTATGGGTATGTGTGATAGTGATGATGTGTGATATTTGATGAGAACACGAAGGATCAGGACTTTTTATGGGTATGTGTGATAGTGATGATGTGTGATAGTTGATGAGAACACGGAGGATCAGGACTTTCAGACTTTTTATGGGTATGTGTGATAGTGATGATGTGGGATAGTTGATGAGTACACGAAAGATCAGGACTTTAGGACTTTTTATGGGTATGTGTGATAGTGATGATGTGTGATAGTTGATGAGGATACGCAAGATCAGGACTTTCGGACTTTTTATGGGTATGTGTGATAGTGATGATGTGTCATATTTGATGAGAACACGAAGGATCAGGACTTTCGGACTTTTTATGGGTATGTTTGATAGTGGTGATGTATGATAGTGATGATGTGTGATAGTTGAAGAGAACACGAAGGAACAGGACTTTCGGACTTTTTATGGGTACGTGTGATAGCGATGATGTGTGATAGTTGATGAGAACACAAAGGATCAGGACTTTCGGACTTTTTATGGGTATGTGTGACAGTGATGATGTCTGATAGTTGATGAGAACACGAAGGATCGGGACTTTTTATCGGTATGTGTGATAGTTGATGATTGGAATGTCTGATCGTTAACACTGAATTACAAGAGAAGTTTCTGGAACGGTGAAACGTTACTTGGACGTTGCAGGTGTGACGTGTGTTCTTATTCAATTTTGACATCGGTATAAATTAAAATCAAACTCATATGTTTTGTTGTTGGTTGTTTTTTTTTCGTTTTTTTATTCTCATTAATATACTTAACTGATTAATAATCTCCAAATTTTTTGGGATTTCCCCAAAATCTCCCAAAAATGGAGTGGCAAAACTTTTGGGCCTAGAAGCGTCAAAGCTTTAAATCCGGCCCTGCCAGCATGAGTGAAGATTAATCTTCAGAAACATACAAGTCATTTCTCTATCTGTTTGCTATATTTGATAGAAGATATAACGAAAGAGAATTGGAAGAAAACACTTGGATAGGGAAAATTTACGCATCCCTCTCTAAAATTCAGATGACATAAACTATGTAAAGTTCAATGTGTTTAATATGAATAAAATTCGTTTGTTTCACTCTCTGCCATTTACTATTATCTTGAAGTGCTATTTGGATTAATTTGGTCTTTTGCGCTGTTTTCTTTTTACTCTTTTGAATCTGATTTTTTTTTCATGTTTTTTCATTTTCTTACTTAGTTTATTACGTATTTATTCTTTTCATAAGTTGTCACATCCAAGTGTAGCGATAAAGCAAACGAAGAACACGAAGGATCAGGACTTTCGGACTTTTTATGGGTATGTGTGATAGTGATGATGTGTGATAGTTGATGAGAACACGGAGGATCAGAACTTTTAGACTTTTTATGGGTATGTGTGATAGTGATGATGTGGGATAGTTGATGAGGACACGAAAGATCAGGACTTTCGGACTTTTTATGGGTATGTGTGATAGTGATGATGTGTGATAGTTGATGAGGACACGGAAGATCAGGACTTTCGGACTTTTTATGGGTATGTGTGATAGTGATGATGTGTCATATTTGATGAGAACACGAAGGATCAGGACTTTCGGACTTTTTATGGGTATGTTTGAAAGTGGTGATGTATGATAGTGATGATGTGTGATAGTTGAAGAGAACACGAAGGAACAGGACTTTCGGACTTTTTATGGGTACGTGTGATAGCGATGATGTGTGATAGTTGATGAGAACACAAAGGATCAGGACTTTATGACTTTTTATGAGTATGTGTGATAGTGATGATGTGTGATAGTTGATGAGAAAACGGAGGATCAGGACTTTCGGACTTTTTATGGGTATGTGTGATAGTGAAGATGTGTGATAGTTGATGAAAACACGAAGGATCAGGACTTTCGGACTTTTTATGGGTATGTGTGACAGTGATGATGTCTGATAGTTGATGAGAACACGAAGGATCGGGACTTTTTATCGGTATGTGTGATAGTTGATGATTGGAATGTCTGATCGTTAACACTGAATTACAAGAGAAGTTTCTGGAACGGTGAAACGTTACTTGGACGTTGCAGGTGTGACGTGTGTTCTTATTCAATTTTGACATCGGTATAAAGTAAAATCAAACTCATATGTTTTGTTGTTGGTTGTTTTTTTTCATTTTTTTAGAGAATATAGCAACCTATATTCTCTAACGACAAATAAAAATTAACGTCTGTCCAAACATTTGAATGGTAGGTTTCACCCTATTTTTTCTCTCAGTATCATCACTTAAGACTAATTTAGGAAGAAATTACGTTGCTTAAGACCATATTTGAAAATGTAACGCCAGAGGTAAGGTGTTATATTAGAACCCTAAGATTGTTGGTACTAGAAATATTTAATAACATTTTAAATGAAGTATACAAACTGCGTTAGAAAACATTATTCAATAATTAAAGTTTTTTGTAGTTTTTAATCCATATACGAATATTGTGAAATCTACAAAAAGTGATCACAATTTCACTGAGGAGCAACCATAAGAACTTAGACTAAAGGCAAACTATGTTTATGTTTATGCAATGTATGTGTTCATTTACACATACATTGCTATGTTTAGCTATGTGTGTATGTACATGTAAGCTATGTTTAGAAAATATTTCTAAACTATATAAATATTTTTATTTCCAAACTGTTTTTAAGCTAATTCAAAGATGTTTCTAATGTAAAATTTTGAATCAGTCCAGTACAATCAGAAATTTTCCATCACCAACAGTTTTTATTTTATTTTTATTATTTTTTTTAAAAGTAATATTGGTGCAACCGAAAGTAGTCCAATACACGAACACTATGGAAATGAAAAACAAAACGCAATTATAATTCTGAATCAAGCCTAAAAAGCTACACTAAAAAACTTTCCAAAAGGAATCCTTCTAAAACAATCCAAAACCCGAAAATTTCACAAAATCAAAAACACATTTTGTATATTAAAATTCACAAGCTGTAATAAAAGGAGAACAAAAATTTGTTTAAAAAACAATTGTCGTCTCAAGTGTCGAACTATTTCTCAAAATAGATAGTTTTTAACCTATCTGTAAGGACCTAAGATTTTTTCATTATAATTATCTTCATCATCAGAACAATTCAAAAATTTATAGAAATTTTGCAAAATAAGACTGCTAAATACATCAAGAACTACGCCATTTTTATGGCAGTTTGGTTGAATTTTCTCGCCAAATCGCCTTCTATAACTCAAAATCATTGGAGTTTTTTTTCTTCGTCATTTCTTAAGAACTTGTTCGATGGACATGGTCATTAAGTGGCTAAATATCGTAACCCCATAATAAAGGGTGTATCGCATAGAATTTTCGTAAATAAGTTAGAAGGTAAAAAGATTCCTCCAGTGGATTCTTGTAAGCCAGGCTATGTTCAACTTCAATTTTGTTTTTTCACCCATCAGAGTGAAGGTAGGTCTTCTGAAATTGGAAAATATGAAAGCTGTTTACCTAAGTTGTAACGAAACAACAGAAACGTGGTTTAACCCAGTTTTCTAGGGCTATAATTAGAGAAAGGTTGACATGGCTAGGGTACGTTCTGCGGATGAAGGATGCCAGATTGCCAAAGATCACCTTGTCGGCCAACCATCTAGGGCCAAACGAAAAGTATGTCGTCCCCGAATGTGGTATAAGGATGTCGTTAGGAAAGAATTAGGCGATATGGGAACTTCTTGGGAGGGTCTAAATAGGGAGGATTGAAATATATTGGGATGGAGGAGGAGCGTGCCTAGTGGTGTTGGCCTCAAGCGGCTTGGTGCTCAGCTTTTATTATTATTATTTTATTGTTTACTAACCTGACACAAGTTTGGCGTTAAACTAACAAAGAACACGGACTATTCATAAATTTGGGCTTTTTCGGCAGGTGTGATGATGGCTGCGTGTGATCCTTTACTCTGGGCTACTGGACAGACTTCTGAAATAGTGTCAGGTCAGCAATAAGTAGATATTATGAGTGTGACCTTAAGCAAAGTTTCTTAAAATTAAATATCCGAAATAAGATTTTGTGGAGCCTTCTTCACTATCCACATTTATGATTACACTAACAGATGTGAGAGACTAGAGCGACATGCAGAAATTCATCTTGGAGGTGGATCAGTATTTTCTTTGGGGGGGGGCGTATGTAAGATGCGTAAAATTTAGGTAAATTCTATAGAAGATGTGGGAAATTGTATTAAAGTCCAAAAATCCCAATTCCTCTGGGAGGATACGGTTCCAAAGGCCTCAACCATACGTGTGTATCTACGGTAGACTACCCATGACTGAAACAAAATTATTCAAAGCACGTCTAGCTCAGAAACTACTTAGCATAATTTCAAGTAGGGTACCTTATTCAAAAAAAAATTATGTTTTTCAGTTTGTCTCATGGAGGTTTAAGAACTCTTTTGGCTCTCCTTTAAAATTATAGAAACACTAGATCTGCCCTTTCGTTTAGACACTTAATCATCATATAACATAAAATAAATAAAACTGTGTTGTCCAGGGGCGGATCCAGGTGGATCGCGGGGCCCAGGACCCCCCAAGATTTTTCTGGCGCCCTCATTCCGTTTTTTTTTCTTTTTTGCTCTTTTTTTAACCTTGTCAATTTGGTCAATTATTGGTGCCCTTGTCACATTCCCCCCCGCCCCAAGATTTTGCTCTAGATCTACCTTTGGTGTTGTCCCGGATGGGACTCCTCGCTCGGGGCTACCTTTAGGCTCTATTTGGCAGTCCTTCAAGGCCTTCAAAATAGGCCAGGTTTTATCCCCGCCAAAACCAGCTGCTATCGTCGAATGAAAAGGTTAATGTGGTTTAGGTGATTGTCTTCCATACGAACATCAATTCACCTACTTCTGTAGATTTATGTCCAGTCATTGTTTATCCATGCAACCTGACGAATCAATAACAGGGCAAACTCTGCCTGACAGCCTGTACTGGATGCTGAGTATTTGCGTAACAGTTGTATTTTTGAACTAGTACGTTCATTTAGAACTCTCTGTCGATGGGATATCGAATCAAAACCATATGTTGAATCGTCCAAATGCAGCAAAGGTTACATAGATAGAAGAGAAGGGATTGGTTCTGCCTAGAAATGAGATTTGATAAGGGGCTAGTGACATACCCAAGGCCTCTAAGACATGGTTTGACGAACAAACTTCGTTAGTACCCCCCTTCACCTCCCTTACGCACCTTTTTTTTGCAAATCCATTAAAACTGGAAGTGTGACTTAACGATGAGGACGGGATAACTACGCTATGAATTAAAAAAATTATGCACAAACTGCACATGCCTGGTTGCAAATGATTTGCCAAAAAGGCAGTAGAAAAAATTCTCATGTACGCGTTCTATATTTTGTGATAATAACTGTAATCAAGGCCGTATCCAGGGGGGTTAAGGGGATACTACCCCCTCCCCTCGAGATGTTTTTCAGACCCTTAAAAATGTGATACATTATTTGATGCAAGTATTTGATGCGTCTTTAAAGTTTTTTTTGTAAATCCTCCCCCTCCACCGACAAAAATCATTTTGTAACCCCCCCCCCCCCGAAAACAAATCCTGGATACGGCCCTACCTGTAATACTGTAATAATACCTGTTAATATTTTTATTATAAGCTAAATATTTTTTAGTTAAAACCTTTAGCATAAATTACATAAATTAAAATTTGGTTTCGTTCGTTTTCCTAGGTGAAAGAAAGGGTCAAACGAAAAACAGGTTGTGCGAGAATCTAGTAGGAAGGGATTATTATTAAAGGACTGAAAGGAAATTGGAAATCCACGGGAAGGACGGGGTGGATAAAGAGTAAATCTTTGAGCAGGTTAGAACACAAGGAGAGCAAGCGCAGTTGTACTGGCCTTGAGGAGGTTACTGATTCAATAAGTTGTTAGTAGTAGTGATAGTAGTACTGTTAGAAATTGATATATTTTGATATTAAAAACGCTAACAATTTCCCCGATAAAATAACTCACCTTTACAACATGATACTTCATTTGCTATCTTAGCTAAATCCTGGTTCGTTGAATGAAAGGTATGGAAGATTAATTTTATCTCAGGCCTTGAAGATTAATTGTCAAAATAATCATCAGTACTGATAAGAATATGGAAAATCCCAGGTGTCAAGAAACTCTACCTGTTTTATTTATTTTTGTTCTTAGCATGGTTGCCACCCCTAGTGGAAAATTTTGCTACGCATAGTAAAAAGCTAGTTTATTAGTAAATCTAGTAAAACCGATTAACCTATTAAAATTATGCGACAACCTTGCACATTCATCAAAGTCGAAGGTTTTTTCTACATATTTTGTAAAGATTATTCGGATCACCTGTTCAATAGTTCAATGCTATTCTCTGGACAAAACACCTACTAGAGAGAAACTGCGTTTCGCGCCATTCATTTGGCAGAAGGTTTGAAATAACAAAAGGCACATGATGACATCAAAGTTTGTTAGAGCGTTAAAAAAGGGCGAACGAGAGAAAAAACAAACAACGGGTAAATTAATAGGGAATTTCAAAGACAATGAAAATTGCTCAAACCTGAAATGAATATTTCGGCTTTAAATCCAGGAGCTGTCCTCAGCAAAACATTTATGTAAATAAAATAAGACTTACAATAAAATGCGATATTTAAAACAAAAATCAAACAGTCCCAGAATCATTACTTCAACGAAGTTTAGCTGGGACTGACAGATAAAACAACATCAAACGTTGCAATTTATTCAGATAAAATGAAGATAAAACATGTTTTTAAGCACACACGGAGTTTGTACTATTTTTTTCTTGTTTATACAGCTTTTAGAGGAAAGACTATCGATACTAGCAGAGATTTTAAACAAAAAACTAAACCAGAAATGAAAATCATATAGATTTTTCACAAACAAAAACTTGCATTTTGGGCTACTAGTTTTACCATGCTATTTCACTTTTCTTTTGCCTGCTTCATCGAGGAATTGAAGGTTATCTTTCTCCCCCCCCCCCCCATCGCGCTGTTTGCTACCTTTGGCCATGTTTGAGCACATAAGAGGATGTCATATTTCAACTTTTTACATTGCCAACGTAGAAGGAAGTCTATAGATATGAAAATCAGTTCTCTCCTTTCGACAGTCTCACGCGTATCGCTGGGAAAGCCACGACATTCACGTTTTGGTAACATTTATTAAAATAGAACTAAATCTCGCAAAAATTTTTACCACGATCAAGCAACTAATAAGTTGTAAGATTGGCAACCCTGATTTTTAGATACCACTTCATCCCAGTAGCACTTAGATATTCTTCTACACTAGCTATATTATGCCAATAACTAGTAAAATTTAAGCATTGTTAATAACAAAAATATTTAGTTTAGCCTTTCAGAAGCCAACCAGACCATCCCTTTGTAGATTTTTCTAGGTTTTAGCACATTCAAGTAAATGTAAATTTATCAATGTAATTTATTCAATTCAATTTATTTATTCAATTTATTTAACTAAAGAAGAATTTTTTTCATGAAAAGTAAAGAGCGAATTTAAAACTTAAAACGATCAGAAACTAACTTATATAAGATTTCTAACTTAAAATAAACAGAAACTACAGAAAATGAAGAAACACAATTGTTTCAAATTTTTCTCAAAACAGATATACAAGTTAAGCTCTACGTATTTGAACTCTAAGAACTCTACTGAAGTCAAGAGGAAAGAACTCTACGTATTTGAACTCTACTGAACTCAAGAGTAAAGAACTCTACGTTTTTGAACTCTACGAACTCTACTGAACTCAAGAGTACAGACTCTATGTATTTGAAATCTACTGAACTCAAGAGTACAGAACTCTACGAACTCTACTGAACTCAAGAGTACAGAACTCTATGTACTTGAATTCTACGAACACTACATATTTGAACTCTACGAACTCTACTGAACTCAAGAGTACAGAGAGTATTTGAACTCTACAAACTACTGAACTCAAGAGTAAAGAACTCTACGATGTCGTTAATTGAGTCAAATCTCTTCTCTTTCAGTAACTAGTGTAATTTAGAGAACAGGTAGAAATCAGAGGGGGCCAAATAAGGGGAATGAGGGGCTGGCGGAAGCAAAGGAGTGTTAAATTTTGGCCAATACGTTTAAGGTCAAGAACGTACAATACATGGGTGAACCATGTTGGAGGTTCACCCATGTCCTTCTAGCATAAACTCAAGAACACTTTTGGAGTGCCTGGAGAAGACGACTTTCCTGGCTGACTGTCTTTCTGCTTCGGACAAACTCATGATGCACGATACCCCTAGAATCGAAAAAAAAACTCCGACATTATCTTCGCATTCAAACAGCTTCGTCGCACTTTCTTCGGCCAGTGTAAATATGGGCTCTTCCAATGAGAAGATCGAGTCTTTGCTCCTCGTGTCTTGCCTTGATTCGTAACCTGTTATTACTCTCTTCAATAATTTTGGGTCAGTTTTGGCTAAATTCGACAGCTCCTGAAACAATTCAATTCGGTGTTGTGTCTGATAATCTGGCATCAATTTTGGAACAAACCCCCGAAGAACTCAACCACCCAGGCAAATCAACTTCCATTCAACTTAACCTGAACTGAATTGGGGTTGAGTTGCATAGGGGATGATAAATAGAATTGAGTTAAATGAGGGTTGAAATGCACAGGGTATAGTTGAATAAGGGCTGAATTGCATGGGGATTGAGTCGAACGGGGTCTGCGTTAAATGAAGAATGAGTTAAACAGGGTTGAGTTACAAACGAACCGGTTGCTACACCATACTGAACAAAGATATCTCAGCACTTATTTCAACTTGTACCAAGAACATACCAAACCATCGCTTCAACACTAAGGGGCAATTATATCAGCTCCTTCTGAGTAGTGGTGCCAATTGGCGTAAAACTTATCAACCCCATACAAAATGCACAAAGTCAACTTGATCATATTGGCTTCTAAAAGAGTCATAAGAAATTAATAAAACGAAACAGTCTTTCTCATCAAACAGTTCGTGGTAACAAATTGTAAGTATGGGGTGACCCAACTCAATACTAATCGAAACTAAAAAACGAATTTTTGACATCAATAGATATATCAGAAGCATCAAATTCTTATGCTGACTCTAAATGCATAAGTTTCATCAAGTTTAAATCTCACCCATCAAATTTACACGCCTGAGAAAATGTGCCTTATTTTCAAAAAAAGGGGAAAACACCCCCTAAAAATCACAGAACTTTAAAATGAAAATCACACCATCAGATTCAGCGTATCAAAGAACCCTACTATAGAAGTAACAAGCTCCTATCTGCAAAAATGTGGAATTTTGTATTTTTTTTTGCCAGAAGAAAGATCACGGATGTGTGTTTATTTGTTATTTTTTTCCCAGGGGTGATCGTATCGACCCAGTGGTCCTAGAATATCGCGGGAGGGCTTATTCGAACGGAACTTAAAAGTTCTAGTGCCCTTTTTAAGTGACCAAAAAATGGAGGGCAACTAGGCCCCCTCCCATGCTCATTTTTTTCCAAAGTCATCCGATCAAAATTTTGAGATAGCCATTTTGTTCAGCATGGTCGAAAAATACAATAACTATGTCATTGAGAATGACTTAATCCGCCCGAGTCCCCGGGGGAAGGTCTGCAAGTTATTAACTTTGCCCAATGTTTAAATATAGTATTGGTTATTGGTATGTATACAGAAGTTTTCAAGGGGGATTGTTTCTGGTATTTGGGGGGGGGACAGGTGTTACGTGGGAGGATCTTTCCATAGAGGAAGTTTTTATGGGAAAAGGGAAATTAATATTAAAGGGCGCACCGCGTTTCCCAGCATTATTTAAAGAAACGATCAGAAATGAAATAAAAAACAACAATTTTTTCAACTGAAAGTAAGGAGCAAAATCAAAACTTAAAACGCACAGAAATTATTACGTATATGATTGAGTTCGCCTCCTAGGGATTAACTCCCTCTTTGCGCTAAAGTTTTTTTTATACTGTCATCAGAGCTATTTATTCTAATTAACGGCCTTTGTGAGTAAGAGGTCATTCTTAAAGAATCGGAACAAAATTTGAACTTTAGCGTAAAGAGCAAAATATTGACTAGGGGGAGAACCCCCTAATATACGTAATATAAATATATGAATATAGAATTTCGCTACGTAAGTAATTCATAAGTTAAGTCAGAACCAAATTTTGAGAAAGCCATTTGGCCAAGAAAAAAAGTAAAATTAATATGCAAATTTCATTTTAATTATTCATGTACGTTGAGCCAAAATCAAAGTTGCATTAATTCAAAAACGATCAGAAATTAAATAAAAAAACAAGTTTTTTTTAACTGAAAGTAAGGAGCGACATTAAAACTTAAAACGAACAGAAATTATTCGGTATATGAAAGGGGCTGTTCCCTCCTCAACGCCTCGCTCTTTACGCTAAAATTTGACTCTGTCTCACGACTTTATTTTGTAAAACAATAAAAACTTTAGCGTAAAGAGCGAGGCGGGGAGGAGGGGACATCCCCTTTCATATATGGAATAATTTCTTTTAGTTTTAAGTTTTAATGTCGCTCCTTACTTTCAGTAAAAAAAACTTGTTTTTTTTATTTAATTAAAGCCTAAAAAGCAACCGTTATTTTATTAGCCGTTACCAAACAGGGGCGTATGGGACAGGGAGGGGGGCAATTACCCCTCCCAGACCTCAGTTTGCTCCTCCCCCAGCTGAAATTTGATTTCTTCAAAAATCTTGTCAAAACTAAGATCAGCCTGCACAATTCAAGCATCCACAGAAACGGGAAGTTTCCTTTAATATATATTTACCTGTATGGTACTATATGGCTCATTTTCCATGTTTTCACCGCCATTTTCATTTGATTTGGGATAATTAGCTCCGACTTTCCCCCCCCCCCAAGGGTTTTGACGAAATTACGCCACTCTTACTAAAAGTAACTTACCGGGGTAAGCAACCCCGTTGAGGCTAACTTACAAAACAAAAGACGATTTTCACATACTTAATTTAATTTTCAATCAATTACATCGAAACAAAATATCTTAACTACATAGACTAGATATTTCACAAAACTGAAAATAAGCAAAAAAAAAGTTAATAGTCCAACACAGTACAATAGAAAACAATTACTATACACATAGAAAGAGTCAACTTTTATCCCACCACACAACTTCGGAGTGACTAAGCAGTGTTTTGACTAGCTCAAATAAAATCCCTATAACTAAGAAATGAAATCCGTTTGGATACTAAAAAGGAAAAGAACTTTCCACAAATTTTTCGCTTCGCTTCTAAATTTCGCTTCAGGGAAAAATCCCCAAAAATAAGAAATGAAATCCGTTAGGGTACTGAAAAGGGAAAAACCTTTCCACGAAATATTTGCTTTTGGGGAAAATACGACTGCGGGAAAAATATTTAGAAATTCAGTTTTTGCTAGTGCTGAAAAAAATAAGAAGATATGGCTGAAAGTATTTTCAGAAAATTTCTTTGAGAATCCTAATTCAGAAAATAGCTTGGAAAAGGTTTAAAAATAGAAATGAAATTAAAATCTTATTAATCTCTTGTGTCACAAATGCATTCGTAAAAACAATAATTTAAAAAAATGTTATCCTTGGGAGTGCAACAAAAAAGGGTTCTTTTTGCTTTGGAATTTTATTAATTTCTGCGTTGATATTTTTGTCTAAATCCGACCAAAATTTGCTTGCACTTGAATATTTAAAAAACACCTTTACTTCAAGGTTCACTATGGTCTTTAAAACCAAAGTTTAATCGCAAAGAATATTACTAAAGGGATATTCGGGGGGTATAGTCGTCACAGAAAAAAAGGATATATCCCAAAATTTGGTAAGTTTAGAGGAGACGGGATAAAAGATAAGATCGTGTAAAAGAAAATTCTTGCTTCATTGTGCTGCATACATAATACACAACAATTATGTTCGGTGGCCTTGGAGCTAGAGCCATAGAAAATTATGGCCTGAATCATGAAATGCTCCGGTGCCCAACTTGAAAGACGCATAATACGTATCAAACACTAAGCCTAGAAGTACTTGCAATTTACACTATCTGGCAAAGGCCTTACTACTACCTCTTACTTTCCCCCTCCCCAAAGGAACTTTTCCGGGAACAATTTTGTAAAACATTCGTATGGTTCAAGTAGTGAAACAGCTGAGCTTTGAATTCCAAACTCTAACTGAAATTTCAACTGACTTTCTTCTGCTCAATAGCACTAGCCAAAATGAGAATCAGCAATTAACTGACGTAGCCCATACACACGGGATCAAAAGGGCCTACGCCAAGCTAGAGAGTAATTTAAGCCCAGGGACTAAAAAGAGGCCCTGGTAGTTATTTCAACTAGTGTCAATAGTAGATATGGTCTTTATTTTGCGTCTTTCCAGTGAGGGGTCACTGCCTTCCATTTGGAGAAACCGCTATTCGGCAAAAACAGAGCAGTCTTACGTAACAAATAAGTAATATTACGAACGAGAAATAATCAACTTGGTTTGATTTAATTTCAACTAGAAATTACGTTGTTATTTAAAATTATGCATTTTCAATACGGACTTTTTCGTAAGTAATTTTACAAATGAGACATAATCGACTCGGTTTGCTTCAAGTTCAAATAGAAACTAAGTAGTTACGTAAAATTACGTTTTTTTTTTAATTTCGTAAGTAATCTTACGAATGAGATATAACCGACTTGGTTTACTTTAAGTTCAAATTGAATATTACGTCATTACGTAAAATTACTAAATTCAACATCGAATATTACGTACCTAATATTATGAATGAAAAATAATCGAATTAGTTTGCTTTAAACTAAAAGCAGTCAACTGCCATATTCTTCACGAGCCCTTACTTTGGGGTACTTTATTCATCGGAAGCGATTTTCAGCACATTTGGGTCAGTTGTTCCTGACGTGAGCCAGCTAAGAACCAGCTGAAATGATATTCATTGAACAGGATGCATTTATCACTTTTAGGTTGTTCTAGGATCTGGAAAAACTAGCATTGTCAATAACACAACTAAGTTGACAATAAAATTTTTAAAGAAAGAAATTAGGAAACTGAATAGAGGAGTGTCTTAGGCCCTTTAGCCAGGGATCGGTAGTAACTGGAAACTATAAGCGCCATCGGTGTGCAGCGATGCGTAACCCAACAAAACTATAAAACTCTAAACAAGCTTAAATTGAGCATAATTTTTATTTACTAAACCTTGGATTTTAATCCACAAATCCAAGTTTCTTAGAATCCTGCCAAGAATCTTCTGAAAGCGGGGATATTATCTTCCTTTCATTATCTTTTTCTGAATTATAAATAATTAACGCTAAGTGATTATAAAGGTGATCATGAAGTAAGTTTTCACAAATATGCCTATTGTTAGGCTTTAGTGAAAAAGGGCCTTTCATATTCATCCCAGTTTAGGCATTAGTACAAAATTTTTTTAAACTGAAACAAATAAAACTGCAAATTTGAGATTTGGCATCATTTTTTCTTGTTCCGAGAGGACACTGGAACTCTTAGCAGTTCCCCATGCTATTTTCTCTTAACCTTCACCAAGCAACTCCCACAAGAAAAAGAAGAAAACTGAACCACAACCACAGCAACTAAAAGGTTAGATAAAGCCAAAGATCTGATGTTACTAGACATCAAATATCGTTATTAACAGTGACCAGTGTCCATCTTTTGTTTATGGAAGGCAACCGGACCACAATCTCCGAGGGCTATCCAGAAAGTAGACTACGTTTCCGTCTGTGACCGTAAGGAGAGGGTCTAGCGTGTCCGTATTCGTGTCTGGCCGTTATGCCGCTCAGTCGGCATTTAGCCGTGTTACTGGCAAGTTTGTGTTGTATCCTGTCAAATTACGGTGATAGTTTGAAATGTCTGCTTTGATTGAAATACTGCGAACTGTGACGTACGCGCAGTAATAAGGACTTTGTCTGCAAAAACCGATAGAAATCTATTTTCCCGCAAATTTTGCGAAGTTCGTTACACAAAATCATCACTGATTACCATGAGTTTTCTGATAAAATCAGAAAACTCACAAAGTCATCACTGACAAGCTTTTACTGATAAAATCATTACTGATAAGCTTAATTCTCATAAGTTATCTGCAATCTCGACAGAAACCCATAAAAGTCAAGACCCAAGCAGCAGAATTTTACGAGGAAGGAATTGCCGAACTCATTAATTGCTAATTGCTCATTAATTAATGCTCATTAATTAGTGCCCAAATTTGAGTGGCGACTATGTTGAAAAGTAGTATTTAAATGTGGCTTCCAACAGTAAATTTTAAATTTTGTCTTAAACATTGTTTATTTTTAATTCCAGAACGTAATTGTTTTTTTTTTCATTGTTTATTTTTAAATCGTACTTACTAAAAAGTCTTCGTATTATACATTCATAGAAAATACAGGAGAAACCGCATTTTGAGGCCTAAATGTACTTCATTTTAAGATTATCTTCTGGTCCCTAGGGTCTTGTAATATCCTTGGGATCTAGGATCAGTAATATCCTCCTGGCGCCATTTGGAGTCTAATAATACAACGTCCCATCCATGCGATACGGGGATAAGTGACCAATAATTTCCAAATTTAGTTATATACATTTTCCAGGGTATGTCTCCTCGCTAAATAGTTGGTGATATCAATTTGATGATATTCAATCTAAAAGGATACAGCACAAAAGTATACACATTTTGGATTTCCCGGTATCGTAATAGCTGTAATTTTGACATACTGTGTCTTTCCATTTTATTTTTATTTTTTTTTGTTGCTTTTTTTACCTTTTGGTCAGTTTTCTTTACCGTTTGAACAAATTCAAACTATTAGCTGAGTGCAGAAGGATACATACTTTGGACTTTTCCAGCATCACAATGGTTATAATTTTGACATATTGTCTTTTTTTTATCTTTGTGGTTATAACTTCCAGAAAAATAGCAAAACTTCCTTTTTCGCAATATTAAAAATTAATACTTAATGCTTAAAAGTTAAAATTAAATACTTAAAAATTACTGATTTGGGTGCTTGTTGCGATTAAGAAATAGATTACGAAAAAAAAAACCTGTAAATTCTCTTTTAGCAATTAATCCTTTGTGGTGGATTAATCTCTGCTTGGCAATAAAGAGCCCAAGGTTCAACCAAAGGCCGTATTCAGGGGGGATAAGGTTTGACCCGCCATCCCCCACCAAAATTTTTGCCCGACTCGTAAAAACGTTACAAAATGCATATAAACATACTTTTTATGCGTTTTTTTTTTGTTTAAAACCCACCTCAAAAAACAATAAAACAATTCCCCCCCCCCCCAAGAAAAATCCTTGATAAGCCTTTGGTTAAACCACAGGTGCCACAGAGGCTGGAATTGCACGACGATTATGCATTAGTGTCTCTAAATAATCAACAAGAAGAAGAATAATTACGAATTATGAATTAATGAATAAGTTATTAATTACTATCAATTAATAAATAAATTAATAATAACAAGAACAATTATTATGGATTGGAAACCTGTATTGCACTATACCCTCCTAACATTTTAAACTCTAGTGTATAAGCTTAATACTTGAGCCTAGTATACGAACTTGCTTCCAAGGAAGATGCTAGATGGCACTGGATTTTCTTGAACAAGAGTTCAATGAGGTCTGTGTTTTATCATTTACCTTGGAACATCGAAAAGAACACCAAAATGATTTTTCCCCTTTTGCAAAAATTTGGAGTTCTGTTTTTACTCCCTTATCACACGGATGGGGCGACAAGATCTTTAGATAAAGCATTAAACACAAAGGAATGATGAGACAGTTATTGCAGAAAGTGTCATCTAAGAAAATGAAAGCATTAACGCTGCTCGAGCCAAGAAGATGGCGCTGAATTTGGCTGCTTTAAGGCGATATTGAACTGCTTCAATGTCGCTTCCAATGCTACTTGATTCCCAGAGAAATAAGCAGAGACTGCATTGTGGAATAACAATAGCTGCTTGTGCATCACCTTAACCTGAAAGAAGCCAGAAATTAATTTGCTTCAGCTCAAATCAATTGCCATGGGCATTTTCAAGAATAAAAAGTTGTTCAGTCCTCCATTCAGACTTTCCTATCCTAGTAGCAATCGAGCGGAAAGTTAATATTCTCTCTTTTAAGCAGTAGGTGAATTTTGGGGTATTAAAGATATCATTATTTCCGCTCATGAAATCCACTTTTTAAACTTTTTTAGATTAAGACAAAAGTTTTTGGCTGATATTCTCAAAAATAAAAATTAATGCAAAAAGAAGACGCAAAAAATTTCAAACAAAAGCTAATAGAAATATAAGAAAATTAACCACTAATACAGAAACTAAATAATTCTTAAAAGCCAATTTTAGACTAAATTGACCAATTCTAGAAAAAATTCTTTGAAGCCAGTTTTAGACTAATTGGCTAGTATTGACCAAATTGGTCATTGACCAATTGGCGAGTTGACCAAAGTCATTACCAAACTTGTAATTAAGTTTTGGTAAGATTTACCCAAACACAAGTATAACTGAAAACGGACAATCCAGACCTTTTTTTCAATTTATTTTTTATTCAATTTATTTTTTTCAATTTTGTCGTTTGTTTTATGAATCTAATCGATTTGGCCCCTCAACACCTAATTTTTCTAGCAACCGTCTTCAGCAAAAAATAATATAAGACCAAAAAAAGAAACTAGATTACTCAAAAACTCATCGATAACCAAAATCTTAGTTTTATATTATATTTTACTAAAAACGACTATTAGTCAAATGGCCGAAATATTCGCCTAGGCGGGTTATTATATTTTATTCACTGTCTTCCGAAAATTCATCATTATCTTCTTATATTTTAAACGATGTCAAGCGAGGGCCAGCCCACCAGTGGGATGCAGACGGAATGCTTGTGCTGTCAAATAAAACTATTAGAACGAATAAAAAAGGAGGGAGCTACATATGAACTAGAAGGCTAAAAAAAAATTTTACATCTGGCAAGTTGGATAAATACTAATTATTTTCTTGATTTAAGAAAAAACGATTCCATAAAAGGTGCATGAGTTTCGAATGGCTTCTTCTGCTCGAAAATATCAACACAAAATACATAGACTTAGGAAACTGGGTGGTTTTCTATGAATGTTAAACTCCAGAAAAAGATTATAGTAAACAACAGCTAGAAGCTAAAAAAATTTATGGAAAATATTCTGATGTTTGAAAAGTCATGGAGGTATACAAAATAAGGAAATATTACAAAAATAAAATTATTTATAAAGATGTACTGCTTATCAAAAATTATAATCCTCTGCTATTGAGTCCATGAAAAATTCTAAAAAGCAGAAACTCAGACAATCCTCTAAAATTCCAATTCAGTCGGTTTTCGCTTGGTCAATTAATGACAACAACAGATTAATCAATATTATAAATAGCAAATTATTCAAAAAATTGACTGATTAGTCAATTAATTAATAATTACTTAATTAATTAATTAATAATAACCTGTTGCATCTGTGTATTCATTGACATACAGCAAAACTCTGTTCACATACAGAGTAAAAGACACAAAACAGCATTGCTGCGTTCCGTTTTTTTAGGGATTTGAGTCCAGAAATTTTCAATATACCGACTCCATTCAGCAAAAATTTATAAAAGCACCGACTTCGACTCCACAGCCTAATTTTAAAGCTTCATTTAACTAGATTTGATAAGTTTTAACAGACTCCGATCCAGACAGTTTCAGTGTACCGACTCAGACCCCATTCAGCAAAAATTTACTAAAACTCCGATTCCACGACTCCGACTCCTACAGTCCTGATTTATTCGCAGTGAAAAGTTAAAAAAATTACCCGGTTTTCATCCAAAAACTTCAGTTTAATGTTAACATCATCTCGAAACTTTTCATACTCGCTTAATTTTTCTTCATGCTTCCTTTGAGTCTCCTCAAGAATAGTTGGTGATACTTCGTTTCTTGGACGTTGTGTCAATGTTTCTAAGTCAGAACGATAAGCGTCATACTCAACCCTAAAAATATAAAAAGCAACTAGAAAAAAGGCTTGAAAAACTCCTAGAAATCTCCAAATTCCTAATATAAGACCTCAAAAACCTCTATTTTTTTCATGCTTCCCTTGAGTCTCCTCAGGAGTAGTCGGTGATACTTCGTTTCTTGGACATTGAGCCAACGTTCCTGAGTCAGAACGGTATGCGTCATACTCAACCCTAAAAAACAACAACTAAAAATACTTGAAAAACTCCTAGAAATCTCCAAATTCCTAATATAAGACCTCAAAAACCTCAATTTTTTCATGCTTCCCTTGAGTCTCCTCAGGAGTAGTTGGTGATACTTCGTTTCTTGGACATTGAGCCAACGTTTATAAGTCAGAACGGTAAGCGTCATACTTAACCCTAAAAAACAACAACAAAAAATACTTGAAAAGCTCCTAGAAATCTCCAAATCCCTAATAAGACTTCAACAATCCCTGTTTTTTCTTCAAGCTTCCCTTGAGCCTCCTCAGGAGTAGTTGGTGATACTTCGTTTCTTGGACATTGAGCCAACGTTTCTAAGTCAGAACGATAAGCGTCATACTCAACCCTAAAAAACAACAACAAAAAATACTTGAAAAGCTCCTAGAAATCTCCAAATCCCTAATAAAAGACTTCAATAATCCCTGTTTTTTCTTCAAGCTTCCCTTGAGCCTCCTCAGGAGTAGTTGGTGATACTTCGTTTCTTGGACATTGAGCCAACGTTTCTAAGTCAGAACGATAAGCGTCATACTCAACCCTAAAAAACAACAACAAAAAATACTTGAAAAACTCCTAGAAATCTCCAAATCCCTAATAAAAGACTTCAATAATCCCTGTTTTTTCTTCAAGCTTCCTTTGAGCCTCCTCAGGAGTAGTTGGTAATACTTCGCTTCTCGAAGTATCAAAAACGCGTTTTTGAATGTTCAGTTACTATGGGCCAAGGTTCGTTCCTTACTAGGTTCCAGCTACCAATGCAACAACGATCAAAATTGTCGTCTTACGTGGAAACATTAGCTTGTAGGATTGCAAATGAATGACATATTGAAAACTGGCACAAGTACAAAGCTAACAAGTTTAATAGAATATAACAGTATGATATTAAAGTCAAGATATAAAAAAAGACAGCCAGTTGTTGTAAGAAAAAAGGAACAAACGACATCGGTATAGAAATTCTCATAGGTACGTCAGTCTAAAAGCAAAATTCTCTCGTTTTCCGAGATAATTTATCAAAAACAAATTAATTTGAATATCTTCTACGGGAGAATATAGTAGTAAATTTTTGCCACTGGACAAGGTCTTATAAAATCTCGAAAAAACTACAATTTTGCCAACTTGAAAAACAAATCCTTCGACTACGATGCGAAAACAATTGCAAACGAAACACTCAACCACATAAAAATATTTTTTTCCGTTGGGCAAGCAAAATATTGGCAAAATTTGGGGCCAAGGTTACAACAAATAAGTGAAAGCATATTCACCTAACCAACTTACAAAATAAATAAAAAATTAGAGGAAAAACAACGTGATCATGACCACCCTCAGGACTCTAAGGATCAGCTCTTCAGCCCTGGCAAGCAAATCCAAAATAAGTCCTGAACTAATCTTTGAGCCAAGCTTACTAAAAAAAGACAAAAAAAAGAAGATCGCTTAGACAATTTTCGTAGTTTTACAAAACGGGCGAAGAAAAGCAGAAATTCTTGAAAAAAATTACGCCATCGAGCTTACAATACCAGAGAACTCAAGAACAGGATTTAAACCCTTACCAACGAAAATATGAAATTTCGTTTTTTTCCCGAAATGGAAAAAAAAATGCACGAAGACAGAAGTCATAGAACTTCGGAAGAGGACTTTTTCCAACTGAAATATATTCTAGCATCCTTTTTAGCAACAAACAGATTCTCCACAGAAAAACTGCAATTTTCACCGTATTATAGAGGGAAACAACAATTTCCGTTCGAAGAGAGCCAGAATATCATCAATTATTTTAAGCATCGTTTGACTGACTTGACTCATTTGAGGCATCATTAATTTACGTACAATAGTGTACACGTATAGATGTTCACCAGCTATTATGAGGGAGGTCAGTGAATCTTTTCGGGGGTGGGGGGCCTAATGCCTTAAAAATGACATTTTTAGGCCCAATTTTTAAAATTTTCGGTGTGAGGTTAGTCGGATAAATGTGAAGGCGGCAGGGGTGATAACTTACGCCAAAATTTCTGTTCATTTCGATAAATATATTTGAACTTAGCCTGCAATATGGGTACTGCAAGTTAACAGCTCCTCCCTTACTGTGGAAATGTTTTGAATATAACATAAAAGATTACATTCATAAGCTTCTCTGCACAGAAGAAGGATGAGTAAAGAAACATTTCCTAAAACATGATTTTTCCTTTTATATCTAACCTCAAAACTTCAAAATTATCACACTGAAAGCCCATTTTTGATTTTAAGCCCACCCCCCCCCTCCCCCGAATATATTAGGAGACACCGTAATTCAGGGATGACTATCGTTTGTAAAGTACCTAATCAAATATTAAACGACCGTAAAGAGTGGATTTATTTTTTGGGGGGTGAGGAGCTCTCCCCAACATTTAAAAGAGGAATGTAGAATCAAAAACAAACATAAATAAAATAAATGTAATAGAAACAATAAAACTTTAAACGAACATAAAGTATCGTATACAAAACAGGGTGCCACACCCTCGTCATACATATGACAGTTCCTGTTCATTTTCTTTCAGTCTGTTGCTTTGGTGTCACTCTTTACTTTTATGTGGATTTTTATTTTTATTTAACAGAATAATAGACTAGTTTAGAGAACTCTAATGCTTAGAGTTTGAGGCACCTCTTTTTGTTTTTTAATTGGCTAAATTTTACTACAAACTAGTCTAGCAGCGCTTAAGTTTGACGTCAGTTCTGTAACTTGCTGGGACGTACTCAACATCGCTAACTGATTTATACCGAAAAAGTGATGGTAAAAGTAAGTGAAGAAGTAACAAAAACTGAGACGCCCGCTCCCGTGGGTCGTAAACACAGGCGGAGGAGGAAGAAGGCCCCTCAATTGTACACTCAGCAGGGCTCACCAGTGTGAGCACACGTCCCATGAGTTAAAAATCTTCTCCCAATAATGGGTTAAATTGTATGGTGACGCAAGAACACCAAGTGTAACTACTACTACTACTATTAACAACTCACCACAGCACCAAGCCGCCTGAGGCCACAACAGCTACGCACGCCCCTCCTCCACCCCAATCTATTAAAAGCCTCCCTTTTTAAACCCGCCCACGAAGTTCCCATTTCCTTTAAATCTTTCTTTATGACGTCCTCCCACCCCAGACGGGGACGACCTGCTTTCCATTATCCCTAGATGGTTGGCCGAAAAGAACAATCATCGGCAATCTGTCATCCTTCATCCGCACAACGTGCCCTAGCCACCTCAACCTTTCTTTCCTTATAGCCCTAGAGAGCGGTATTGAACCACATTTTTCGTATAGCCTATTGTTTGAAATACGGTCAGTCAGCCGGGTACCCAGAACAATCCTTAAGCAATTTCTCTAGAAAACATCTAGCAAATCTTTATCCCCTTTTCGGAGCGTCCCTGCTACAGATCCATATTTGACCACTGTCATCACTGTAGATTCTAATATTCTAATCTTGGTTTGCAGACTTATCTTCCTATTCTTCCAGACTTTTTTTTAACTGTGAAAAAACACCCTGAGCCTTGGCTATTCTATTTTTAACATCTTCACTGCTCCCACCATCTTTACTAATAATACTACCAAGGTAAGTGAAGCTGCCCACCTGATCAATCTTTTCATTACCCAGCGTCACCTTTTCATCTTCACTTATTCTTAGCCTTAGTGACTTAGTCTTCCTAACATTAATTTTCAATCCAATTCTAGCACCCTGAACTCACAAAACCTCTAAAACTTCATTCATTTTGCTCAAACTTTCATCTAGGATGCTTAAATCATCGGCATAATCCAAGTCCAGGAGACCTTTTCCTCCCCATTTGATTTCCGTAGTCTTCCATTGCCTTTCATGTGCTCCTTAAAACAAAATCCATCAAAATAATCCATACAAAGGGGGATAGAACACAGCCCTGCTTAACTCCTGATTTAATACAAAACCAGCTGCTGACCTTATTTCCTACCTTAACCGCAGCAGTGTTATTCTCGTACATAGCACTAATCACTTTGATGTATTTGCTTGGTATACTATACAAGGATAAAATCTTTACTAAAGCTCATCTATCAACAGAATCGAACGCTTGCTCATAATCTACAAAACTGAGAACCAAAGGTGTTTGAAAACTCAGGCACTTCTCAATTATTAGCCTAAGAGTGAAAATTTGGTCGACACATCCTCTACCTTTTCTAAAACCGCACTGCTCTTCTGTTAAAACTTTGTCTACGGCATCTCTCAGTCTAAAAAGTATCATATTATTAAGTAATTTACTATCTACAGAGACTAGACTAATTTCTCGATAATTAACACACTCACTTTTATCACTTTTCTTATAAAATGGCTTAATTAAGCTTTTCCTAAAATAGTTAGATATTTCCCCTTTTTCAAAAGTCATATTTATAATCTTCAGTAACTTATTTGTAAACTCAGAGCCACCATATTTAAGAAACTCATTTACCACCTTTTCAGCACCTGGAGCCTTATTATTTTTTAATCCTTTTAGTACTGTTGCTAATTCCTCCTCACAAAACAAATCTTCCTTCACATCCAAGGTATCACAAAGTTTTTCATTTTTCCTCTATATCTTTTCCTGCAACTCTATCTTGGTTAAGCAGATTCTCAAAATGTTCGGTCCATCTCACTTTAGTTTTTTCCTTATCGCTAATTGCGGCCCCATTCCTATCTTTAACTGGGCCAAGTCCGGATTGACTACTCCCTCTCAATTTGTTAACGTGCCAGTACAATATTTTACTATTATGCTGTCTAGCTGCATCTTCCAGATCCTCGGCAATTTTATCCATGGCCTCCACTTCACACCTCCTTAGTTCATATTTTAATGCGTTCTCCAATTTCTTTACATTTCTTTTGTTTCCTTACATTTCTTTTGTTTTCATACGATCTATCACTCAGATAGTTCTTGTACAAGTCCTTTCTCCTTTCTATTAAACATAAAGCTTTTTCAATAATATTCTTAGCTGCAGTTCTAGCTTTCTTCCCTAATACACCTTCAGCAACTTCACAAATTATTTTCTAAAATTATTCCAACCATCTTCCACATTATCAAATTTTAAACTCTCAAGTTTAGTATTCAACTGTTCCTGGAGAGATTCCCTCAAATTCTCATCCTGGAGTCTACCAACATCATAACTTCCCGGGAGGTAGTTACCCTTCCAAAATTTCAGCTTTAGATTAACCTTATACACTACTAGAGGGTAATATTTACTTTTAACATCAATAACAACTCTCCGATATACCCTAGCATCCTTTATTGATCGTCCCAGTTCTCGGTTTACTTTAAAATAATCAGTAAGGTTTGCTGTCTTACCATCACGTGAATACCATGTTAACTTATGAGCCATTTTATGACCAAACACTATTAGTTATAACTAGATTTTTATACCTACAAAATTGCAAAAGTCTGTATCCATTACTGTTTTCTTTTCCTAGACCAAACTGACCTAGAGTGGGTTGTGCTATATCCCTAGTACTGCTGATTTTGGTACTAAAATTACTCAGTGAAAATATCGTATGTCTACCCGAGACTCTGTTTAAGCGATCCTATGACTCTAAGTGAAATCCATCTGATTCACTGGCAAATTTCTCGAATAATATTGCAAAAACATATACTACTATAGCTGACATTCTGGGCTTTTTCGCCTTAAGAAAAACTATTAGTTTTTTATTTATAATAACCTTTCCAGCCTAAACAAGACTTAACAGCTTCCTTATTCATCATGAGCCCTACTCCCTGTCTATGTACCCCGTTCTTCCTGCCTGAGTAAACAAATTCTATATCACCTAATTTCATACTTCCTACCCCTGGGATATGAGTTTCTGAAACTGCTAATAAATCCAGTTCGAATCGTCTGAATACGTCAGTCAAAATGTCGATACGATAGTCATTTATTAATGTCGTAACATTCCAAGTTCCAATTTTCATGTCATTTAAATCAATGAAATTATTTCCGCCTAAGGAAAAGCAATGATCCCAGATACCAGTGCAGGACGGGGATCACATATCTTCTCAAGTCTACACCGAAGTGCTTAAGCCGGCTTAGAACCGGACAGCAAGAAGTCCCTGGGACCTCCTTGAATGGAGGCTTTGTGCAATCCTGGGCCCATCTTGGTCAAAACATGGTTTTCAGCACTTGGCGATGCTCTTCTATCAACAAGAGTCGAAATACTGCACAGACAGTCTCAAGCCTATTCCTCCGACTCATTATATATTCATGCCTACAAATATTAGGCTACTACGAGGAAGCAACCCATAATAGATAGATTAGCTAGGAAGAGGTTTTTCAGCCCAAAAACGCCCATCCAAACATACCAAGCCCAGAAAATTGTCCATTAGTCAGAATCCCATGCGAATGCTGTGTCGTTTACTAGGCTATGATTTCTAGGCTATAAATTATAGCCTAGTAGGCGATACATCATTCGCACGGGATTCTGATTAATGGCTAATTATTCGGGACCTAGTCTAAATTTGGCGGGCGTTTTCGAGCTGAAAGAACCTCTTCCTAGCTAATTTATCTACTATGGGTTGCCTCCCCGTAGTAGCATAGATATCTGTAGGCATGAATATATAATAAGTCAGAGGTAATAGGCTTGAGATTGTCTGTGCCAGATTTCAACTCTTGTTGATAGAAGTGTGGAAAACCGTGTTGTGACCAAGATGGGTCCACGATTTCACAAAGCCTCCATTCAACTGGAGGTCCCATGGACTTTTTGTTGTACGGTTCAAAACCGGCATAAGCGTTTCTGTGTAGAATTGAGAAGATATTTTGGTCCCCGTCCTGCGCTGGTTTCCGAGTCCATTACTTTTCCCGAGGCCAAAATAATCTCGCTAAAAAATTACTTCCGAATCGACATTTAGACGGACGAATTCAGACGCTTCAAACTGGACTTATTAGGACTGTCAAAAATTCATATCCCAGGGGTAGGAAGAATGAAATTAGGTGATATAGAATTTATCTACTCAGGCAGGAAGGATGGGATAAATAGACAAGGGGTTGGGCTCATGATGAATAAGGAAGCCGCTAAGTCTTGTTTAGGCTAGAGAGGTATTAATAATAGAATACTAATCACTCATTTTACGACTAAAAAGTGGAGGGTATCAGTCATAGCAGTATATGCCCCTGTAGAACCGAAAGACGGAGATAGTAGTGACTCGCATTAATTTTACTTACAGTTAGTAAGTAAAAAATAGACAGGGTCCCAGGCAAAAAAATATGGTGTTTTTATTAAGAGGTTTTAGCGCCCAGGTCGGTAGAAATAAATAACGTGGTATTCACGCGATGGTAAGACAGCAAACCTATTTGATTATGATATTTTAAAACAAAAGACTAGCCGGATCAATACAAGATACTAGGGTATATAGAGTATATAGATGCTAGGGTATATAGGAGTGATGTTATTGATGTTAAAAGTAAAGATCACCATCTAGTAGTGTTTAGGGTTAATTTAAAGCTGAAATTTCGGAAGAGTAAATACCTTCCGGGAAGTTACGACGTTGGTAAACTAGAGGATGAAAATTCGAGAGAAACCTTCCTGGAATAGTTGAATACTAAAGTGGAGAGTTTAAAAATTGACAATATAGAAAGATGGAATAATTTTAGGAAAATAATTTGTGAAGTTGCTGATGGTGTCTTAGGGAAGAAAATTAGGAACGCAAGTAGGAATATTAGTGAAAGGGCATTAGGTGTAATAGAGATGAGAAGGGGCTTGTACAAGAATTATCTCAATCGTAGACCATTTAAAAATGAGAAGAAAGTTATGATGTTAGTAGACTCCAGGATAAGAATTTGAGAGAAACTTCCCAGGAACAGTTCAATACTAAACTTAAGAGTTTAAAATTTGACAATATGGAAGATGGTTGGAATAATTCAAAAAAAAAAATTGTGAAGTTGCTGATGGTGTCTTAAGGAAGAAAGTTAGGACTGCAGCTAGGAATATTAGTGAAAAAGCTATATGTTTTATAGAGAGGAGAAGGGGATTGTTCAAGAATTATCTGAGTGATAGATCATATGAAAAATAAGGAACGTAAAGAAAGTGGAGAAAGCATTAAAATATGAACTAAGGAGGTGTGAAGTGGAGGCCATGGATAAAATTGCCGAAAATCTAGAAGATGCAGCTATACGGCACATTATTAATATATTGTACTGGCGTCTTAATAAATTGAGAGAGAGTAGTCAATCCGGACCTACCCCAGTTAAAGATAGGAATGGGGCCACAATTAGTGATAAGGAAACAGTTGAAGAGAGATAGGCATAACTTTTTGAAAATTTGCTAAGCCAAGATGGAGTTGCAGGAAAATATATAGAGGAAAATCAAAAAGTTTGTAATGCCTTGGATGTGAAGGAAGATGTTTTGTGAGGAAGAATTAGCGACAGTACTAAAAGGATTAAAAAATAATAAGGCTCCAGGTGCTGATAGGGTGGTACTTGAGTTTCTTAAATATGGTGGCTTAGAGGTTAGAAATAAGCTACTGAACTTTATGAATATGATTTTTGAAAAAGGGAAGTAACTAGCGATTTTAGGAGAGCCCTAATTAAGCCCCTATACAAGAAAGGTGATAAGAGTGAGTGTGGTAATTATAGAGGCATTACCCTGGTCTCTGAAGGTAGTAAAATACTTAGCATGATGATTCTTTCAGACTGAGAGAAACCGGAGACAAAGTTTTAAGGGAAGAACCAGCGCGGTTTTAGGAGAGGTAAAGGATGTGTCGACCAAATCTTCAGTCTTAGGTTAGTATTTGAGAAGTGCCTGAGTCATCAAACACCTTTAGTCCTTGGCTTTATAGATCATAAGCAAGCATTCAATTCAGCTGATAGAAGAGCTTTACCAAAGGTAAATAACACTGCTGTGGTGAAGGTAGGAAATTAGATTACAGCAGGGTAATGTTCTATCCCCATTTATGCGGATCATTTTGATGGACTTTGTCTTGGGGAGCAAACGAAAAGCAATGGGAGAACACGGAGTCAAACGGGGAAGAAAAACTTTTCCTGGACCAGATTACACTGATGATTTATACATCCTAGATGAAAGTGTGAGCAAAACGAATGAGCTTATAGAGGTTTTGCAAGTTCAAAGTGCTAAAATAGGTTTGAAAATTAATGTTAAGAAGACTAAGTCGCTAATGCTAGGAATAAGTGAAGATGAAAATGTGACCTTGGGTAACGAACAGATCGATCAAGTGGACAGCTTTACTTACCTTGGTAGTATTGTTAGAAAAGACGGTGGGTGCAGTGAAGATGTTAGAAGTAGAATAGCCAAGGCTGAGGGTGTTTTTCACAGTTGAAGAAGTTTGGAAGAATAGGAAGATAAGTCTGCAAAGCAAGATTAGAATATTGGAAGGTACAGTGATCAAATATGGTTCTGAAGCCTGGGCACTCCAAAAAACGGAGTAAGATTTGCTAGATGTTTTTCAGAGAAATTGCCCCGGGTTTTTTTAAGCACCTGGCTAACTGACTTCAGACAATAGGACCTGGCTATTTCAGACAGTAGGCTGTAAAAGTGTGGTTCAATCCGGCTTTCTAGGGCTATAATGAGAGAAAGGTTGAGGTGGCTAGCGCACGTTCTGCCTATGGAGAATGACAGATAGCCAAAGATTGTCCTTTTCGGCCAACCGTCTAGGGCTAAAGAGAAAGCAGGGCTTCCACGATTGGGGTGGGAGGATGTAAAGAAAGTTTTATGGGAAATGGGAACTTCCTGGGAGGGTGTAAAGAGGGAGATTTTGAACAGAGGAGGATGGAGGAGCGTGCGTAGCTGTCTTGGCTTCAGGCCGTTTCGTGCTGCGGTGAGTTGTTAGTGGTAGCAGTAGAAGAAAGTGCCTTGTTCCCGGGCTGTTTTTGCCGTAACTTTGAAAACTGACAATATCGTTATAGCAGGAAAGAAATGAATGATTCCATTTGAAATAAAAAAAAATGGAAATTTAATTATTAAAAGATTTTCGCATGCTGACCAATGGGCTGCGTGGCGCAGGGTACTGACGTCATAATTCTCTGCCTTCGGCCAGGAGTACAATGCGTGGAACACGGAAAACGGCTTAAACGCAAGGACAGGGTTGCTATTTAGCAAAACCTGATAATGCTATTCTTTGAAAGTGCCTTACTAGACGGTGAATCTATTTTTCTTGAATTTAGTCTAATTTTTTTCCATATGCAGCAATGAACAGTTTACTTTACGCTGAATATTTAATTAAATAAGTTAAATCATTATAAATAAACAATTAAAATAATAATAAACAATTTAAATATGTAATAAACGATCATAAAGATAATTCAAAAATTAATATTGATATCAACAAATAATATAAATGATAAAATGAATAATTAAATAAATACATTTTACACTAATTGTAACAAAAAAAAATAAGTTTGTTTTCATTGACTTACTGCCTTTTGAGCACTTATTTGTTTTGAGAACGACCCATTGACAATGAGATTTTGGTAATACCGAGATTTAACAAGTGGTAATCTCAGCCAATTACAATTTTTCGTAAAATTTTTCAGCCAATCAGAAAATTCTATGGGAAATTTGATTGGTTTAAATTAGCGCAAGCTAAATCTCAATATTAGTAAAATCTTATTGTGAATGGGACACATTTCACATTAGCTTGGATCCTTACTTAATTTAAATTAACCAACTGACTCGTTCAGTGGCCCATTTGCTTTTCCCCGAAGACAATTTATAATAAAGAAAAACAACAGTGACCTAAAACCAACAAAATATTTTCAGCCAAGCGAGGCAGTCATTTTTAGCCCCTTTGTTCTCTTCAGTACAAGAAATACGTTAAAGAATACAAAACAAACGTTTTGTTTCTTCATTGCAAAACAAATTGATAATATATTAATCTTTAAATCCAGCATAAAGGATTAATTTAAATTTTTTTTATTAATTTAACTTAATTGCATAATTAAATGATAACGATTTAATAATAGTTAATAATAATTAAAAAAAATAATAATAATTTGATAATTTAATGAATGAATAATTTAATATAACAATTTAATTGATTTATTAATTTAAATTGTTTCATTTTTAAAGGGATGGATTAAATTAAATTGTATGACAATTAGTAATCTTTTGATCAACATTGAAGATATTGATTGAGTTGTAAGAAAATTTAATAAGGTCGTCTTATTAAGAAAATTTAAAAGGTAGTACATATTCTTTTCTGAGAAAAAACGACAACTGGGAGATAGAGATTAGAATATTTTGCGCGCGCATATGGATAAGAAATTCGTTTGAATGATTCTTTTTTTTTCAGTTTTAGATCTGTTGTTCAACAGGCTTAGCTACTAGTTGATGTAATAAAACTCACAAGAATCTTACCTCGCCAGTTCATAATTTTTAATAGTGAAAAGAGAATCTTCAATTGTCTTGGTACAGAGGGTTGTCAGACTAGAAATGAAAAAGTTCAAAGCACTGAGAAGAATTTCTCCGTGCTTGCTCAAATTTCGCTGAGTAATTGCATTGTAATTAAACTCGTCTTGGAGCTCAGGGGATTTCTGTGCCAGTTCAGTGAAAGCTTCACCCAACGAAGACTGAAAAAATGTTACAATTTTACGTTATGTTGCGTCGAGTTAAAAATTTTACGTTATGTTACGTCTAATAAAAGTTACGTCGAGTTTAGAAAAACTCAACACACCTAAAATAACACAAAATTATGAAAAATGAAAACTGACAGATGTTATCATTACCAGCTATAAAAACCATGTGAAAAGTCATACCGAATTAAATAATTATTTTTCAAGCAAAGATTTTAAATAGTTTGTGACGTTTTAAACGTTTAGTTTGTGAGATTTTAAACGTTTGTGATTTTAATACTAGTCCATAAATTTCAGTTATCCGGATATCTGACAAAGACGTTGTCATATCACAACCAAAATTAGCCAGAAGTAATTGTTAAGTATACTCAGTCTCTATCTCACTCGCTCATTTTTTTCTCACATTCTCTGTCTCTCACTGTTTTATTATTTTTCAAGCAAAGATTTTAAATAGTTTGTGACGTTTTAAACGTTTATTTTGTGAGATTTTAAACGTTTTTGATTTTAATACTAGTCCATAAATTTCAGTTATCCGGATATCTGACAAAGACGTTGTCATATCACAACCAAAATTAGCCAGAAGTAATTGTTAAGTATACTCAGTCTCTATCTCACTCGCTCATTTTTTTCTCACATTCGATGTCTCTCACTTTTTTATTATTTTTCAAGAAAAGATTTTAAATAGTTTGTGACGTTTTAAACGTTTATTTTGTGAGATTTTAAACGTTTTTGATTTTAATACTAGTCCATAAATTTCAGTTATCTGGATATCTGACAAAGACGTTGTCATATCACAACCAAAATTAGCCAGAAGTAATTGTTAAGTATACTCAGTCTCTATCTCACTCGCTCATTTTTTTCTCACATTCGCTGTCTCTCACTGTCTTTATATTCTTGTTTCTCTTTTTGTCTCTCACACACTCACAAAATCCCCTCGTTATCCTTCTTATTCTTTTAAACTGCATTGTATGATGCACATATGAATGTGTATTGTCAGTTTAATATGCATATACTTATATTTAGTAATCAAAATGTTAAAATTACTTGATTTATTAAAGTTATAAAAGTTCATATTTTTTCAGTAAAGTGCAAATTATGTTCTGGCCTTCGGAAGGCATAGGTGTTTTGAGCCCTAATCATGTTAATTTCTGCTCGTTTTGAGTTTGACTTGGTTATTTATTGTAATTTCTGTTCGTTTTTGGGTTTCGTTTATTTATCGATGCTGATTTGTGGTAGTTTCCCGCTTGGTAGATTATTTTATTTTTGCTCATTTTTGGTTTACTGGAGTTCTTTACTTTTTTTTGGAAAAACTTATTTTGTGGAAAAAGTTTTTTTACTTGATAGCAATAAAAGACGTTTTGGTTTCTTCCTGGTGAAATGAGCTTTTTCTTGCGACCTTGACCTAGCATATGGTCCCCCAAATTCCACGAAGGAAATAAAACTTGACACTCACCCTACAGTCGAATACTCCAGCAAAACCAATAAGTATCATTATATTTCAACTAAGTAAATTTATCAGAACTATTGAGTTTGGAAGCTTGATTTTGCATTAGAGAAAATTGGCCTCTTTCCAATCACCTAACCTAGGTTCGCACACAGTTTCACTACTACCAACATCTGACAACAGCACCATGCCGCCTGAGGCCACAGAGCTACGCACGCTCCTTCTCTATCCCAATCTACTCAGAGCCTCCCTCTTTACACCCTCCCAAGAAGTTCCAACATCTTTCTTTACAACATCCTCCACCACATTTGGGGGCGACCTGCTTTTCGTTTCGTCTCAGATGGTTGGCCGACAAGGACGATATTTGGCTCTCTTTACTCCTTCATCCGCAGAATGTGTCCTAGCCATCTCAACTTTTCTCTCATTATAGCCCTAGAAAGCGGAACTAAGCCTCACATTTCGTAGAGCTTACTGTTTGAACTACATAAGTTGACACATGGTTGAAATCCACTTATTGCCGCAATTTTAATTGCCCGTTTTGATGATTTTTGTAGCTTTATCAAGCAATTTATCACGATAAAAAAAAATCAAATTATATCGGGCAAATGAGCGATTTTACCAGCAATTTTTTTAACCCAACAGCAACAGCAATGGAAGACGAAATTATTATTGAAAATGACCTGACTGAGAAGCGAATATTGGCTGTCCAGTACAATAAAATTATTTACGAAAAGAGGGAAAAGGGACAGAAAAATGCAATTTTGGTCCTGAAAGCATGGGAGTAGAGCAACGTCCTGATAGATTTCAACCACGCTCTTTCAACTTTGAATATTTTGCCAATAAATGTTGGCCAATTTGAAAATCCTGTGTGAACAAAGCTAAAATTGCTCCTTGATGCGATTGCGAATATTGTCCATAGCAGGATTTTTCGTTTTTTAATTTTTTTTTTCGTGTGTGAACCAACGGTTAAACTGTAGGACAATTAATGGCATGTCAGACACGATCATACTCCGGAGACAAATGCAGCCACTTGGAGCCCCGCCTAAAACTAGCTTAACGCTAGCGTGGCTTGATTTCAGAAACAGGATTTATGACTTACGATGTTTTAGTCCGAAGTGGACGCTACATAGCTTAAAATTAGATCCTATTATCCTCTCAATAGCAGTAATTCTTTAGCTTCTCTTATAGTAAAAGAAAACAAAATCGGATATTAGGTATTTAGAAGCATTATTATCCTGGCTCTTGGCTCTTTCTCTCTGGCCTAACAAAGCCTTTCTTTTTTCAAAAAAAGTAGTAATTAAAAACCAGTCAGATATTCCAAATAATTAAACGGGAAAGATTCAGGGACAATTTTCATTTCTTCAAACTTCGGTAAAATTCGTTTTGTAACTTAACGTCTTTTAAGATGGTGCATCTACGGTGAATTCATGCGTGAATAAGATATGAGAGATAGAATGCCACGCCTTGAACATACCACGATTCACCTTGTACCTAATTCTGTAATAAATCACCAGTTCTGGAATTCTGGAAAGACGGTGTGAGCAGTGAAGATGTTAAAAGCAGAATAGCCAAGGCTCAGGGTTTTTTTCACAGTTAAAAATAGTTTGGAAGAACAGGAAGATAAGTCTGCAAACCAAGATTAGAATTTTGGAAGCTATAGTGACGACAGTGGTCAAATATGGGTCTGAAGCATAGGCGCTCCGAAAAGCGGATGAAGATTTGCTGGATGTCTTCCAGATAAATTGCCTATGGATTGTTCTGGGTACCCGGCTGACTGACCGTATTTTAAACAGTAGGCTGTACGAAAAAGTGAGGTTCAATCTCGCTTTCTAGGGCTATAATAAGAAAAAGGTTGAGATGGTTAGAGAACTTTTTGCGGATGAAGGATGACATATTGTCGAAGATTGTCCTTTTCGGCCAACCGTCCAGGGCTAACCGGAAAGCAGGTCGTCCGCGGTTGGGGTGGCAAGATATTATAAGGAAAGATTTAAAGGAAATGGGAACTTCCTGGGGGGGGGGGGTGTAAAGATGGAGGCTTTGTATAGATTGGGATGGAGGAGCGTGCGTAGCTGTTGGCCTCAGGCGGCTTGAGTTGTTGCTGCAGTGAGTTGTTAGTAGTAGTAGTAGACTGAATTACTAGGCATACCTGTGTATCAACCACAGCTTGAAAATTAATGACTAAATTTTTGGCCAAACGTAGAATATTCATGTACTTCTTCTGCGTATCTCGAATTCGCTCGATGTGATTCTCCAGATCTAAATGAAATGAACCGTTTATCAATGAATTAATTTATTATACCAAACTAATTATAAAAATAATTATGACAAGACGAGTTAGTGACACCTTAGAAGCTTAGCTCATAATAAAATAGAACTAAAATTTGCAGGGAAAAGGCAGACAAAAGAAAAGAGCAAAAAAGAAGAGAAGAAATGCAAAAAAACAGAGACAGGGGGAATTGCAATCAACAATAATATACATTTGTAAAATTTCTTTAAAGTCCCTAAATGCGGAAAAACCCCTAAATTCGGTGATAAAACGCCAGTCGTGACATCACTGGGTATAGCTTCAGATTTATGAAGTTTCCTTTTGAAACTTCGTAGTTTGGTAAACTAGCGTTTGTATACATTTTGTTCAGGCCTCTTTGGACGAAGCTTTTAGTAAAATAGCACCAAAATCAGCCGAGCTTCAAGACTAGTTTAGTTTAAAATATAATTACTGAGCGAAATTTGTGTAAGAACGGAGAAATTCTTCGCATTGCTTTGAACTTTTTCATCTCTAAAATTTTTTGGCGCTTTCTTTGACGTTATCCTGATTTATACAAATGATCTACAATGAAAATTTCGCATGATGCCATGAATGAGCCCTCTCCTGATCTTATAGGACCATAGGTTCAATACAATCACTCATGTGACGTCATTCATAAGAAAACTGTTTTTAAGAAATTAAGGCTCTAAACAAATTTTTCCAAAATTGTGACCTATCTAGATCGTTTTTTAGGCTAGAAAATGGTAATATCCCAATCTTCAGGAAAAATGATTGAATTGAAGTTATCAAGTATTTTGCAGTAGGTTGCATCAAGACATGGCTAATTGTAGAAAGAGAAATACCAAGATAGATAGTCCAAGTAATTGAGAGGCAATGTTGAAATGGCTGTGGCACGGGTAAATAAAACGCCAATAAAAAGCCGTTTTCGAGAAAAAATATATTTAAAATTATTACTCGTTTAAAGATATAAGATATATTATGAATTGACAAGGTTAATTTTCTTTTCATTTTTATTACATCAAGACATTTGTTTTGGAATGTTTACATAAAAAATGTACCATCGTTGGAACCTGAGCTTCCTCCACTTAAAACAGCCACTTTAGACTTTTTGCTACTTTTCAGTCGTTCACCAACAACACAAGTCATTGTGTTGGTTATGTGTTGGCTGAGACTGAACCACGGGCCACGTATTTCCAGTCAAAGGTCAACTCACTAGTCCATCACTGGACCCAAGATAGTAAGCTCAAGTGCCTTGAACTCGCCTGCTCTATTTTTGACGTAGTACCTTGAATTAGATGTTGTTTTCTTAGACCACACTGCCTTTCTATGACGAACAAATAAGCTTTCAAATGGGGATAAATCCATTTATTTAGACAGTGAAAAAAAGGTACAAAACTCCAGATATTTCGATCACATATCCAGTGACCGTCTTCAGTAGAAATACTAAAATAATAAAATTGAAGCTCGCATATTTGTACACAACAAAATAAATAAATTTTCGGGTCATTCATAAAATAATGTACTTCCGGGTTATTCACTAGATTATCTTCAGAGAGAGTTCATTGACAAAGTTCATTCATTAAAATACAATGTTCATATGGGGAAATGAGATCAACCCAGTAAACAGCTATAAACTCAACATTTGGTTTGCAATTGGTTTGCAGCCACGGAAGGCTTTGCCACCTTCATTGGAAATTTGTTTTACATTTGGTCAAGATTAAAGAAGGAAATTTACATCAAGAGTTTGAATGAACTTTGTCAATGAACTGTCTCTGAAAATAATCTAGTGAATAATCTGGAAGTTCATTATTTTGTGAATGACCCGAAAAGTTATTTATTTTGTTGTGTATAAATATGCTAGTTTCAATTTTATTATTTTAGTATTTCTACTGATGACGGTCGCTGGATATGTGATCGAATATTTGGACTTTTTAACCTTTTTTCACTGTCAATGGATTTATCCCCATTTGAAAGCTTATTTGTTCTGCTCTATTTTCCATTACTATTATCATTATCTTTTTTTCCTTTTCATTATCTTGACTTATTATTATCATTTTACTTTTTTGCTTATTATGTCAAATTTTATAATTCCTTTTTGGAAGACAAGACGGATATCAAATTAGGTTATTACCAGTATCAATAGTTCGAGATGACTTTCCCAATTTTTCCGCAATCATTTGTTTCGTGCATTTATATGTGGAAATACTCCATGACTTGAAAACATCTAACTTCGCAGCAGTCGGGCTCCGGTGATCCCGTGCCAATTGAGAAACCACTTGGCTACTTCCAGGTGGACCTGTTCAATAGTACAGATAAATATGAGACATTTAAAGTACAACTGGACTAACTAATTAAAAGAATAGCCCTACGAAATGAGTTAAAAGATGGAACACAACTAACAAGAAACGAAGACCTTTTCTTACCTAGACAATGGCAAACATAAAATTTGATAGGAATGCGCTTCCACCTCCCCCTTCCAGCTAAACGTGTTCAATAGTAAAAAGGAATATGAGATGTTTAGGGTATGGTAAAAAATCGCTTTCCAGACATATTCTTTGGCTTACTTATTAGTTCCTCCTACACCCACTGATTGGCGGTGGCATAAGGTGACAACCCCTGAAGATCTTGCAGACACAGGTCCTCAAAAGATTTTCTCACCAGTGTAGCATCCTTGTGTATGCATCGGCAGTGTCGCCTTTTCCCGTTCAAGTCTTCTAATGCCAGGGGGGATTCGGTACCAGAATCATGGGGGAGCCTGATATCACTTACACGAACCATGTGTCCCCAGTACCGCCATCTTTTATGAGGATGCGATGGAGGCAGTTATTTTTAAATCCTTGTATTCGTTTCTCAAGCTGTTTTGTAAGTGCCAATGCATCACATTACTACATCAGTACAGAGAAGACTTCATTGTTTAGGACTAAGAGCATGAGCTTCGGGGAGTATGCAGAGTAAAACCAGACTTTAGTTTGACAAAAAGCGATGCCTGCATAAGCAATGCCTTTAGTAATTTTGTGCTTCATGCTTCTGACAGAATTTATTAAGCTTCTAAGATACTCAAATTCTGCAAATCTGCTAGCTCGTCAAAGTCAATATTCAGTGGCCAGTCCAGCGCTGTATTGACGTTGTTGCGCATGACTTTCGTCTTTTTGGTATGAACTAAATTTTATATATATATATATATATATATATATATATATATATATATATATATATATATATATATATATATATATATATATATATATATATATATATATATATATATATATATATATATATATATATATATATATATATAATAAATGTATTTCTTACCCGTCTACAAAAAGGGGAATGACGGCGTACTATATAAAAAGAAAAACGGAACATGAGCACTAAAAACTTATTTTCACCATAAATAATCAAATCAATTTGATATCACTATCAAATTGATACACTATGCATAAGAAAACTTTCAGCAAGGGTAACAACGGATGAGTTGGTGAGTCAGCCAGGAAATTTCGAAACTTCGTTTAGTTTTTTACATTTGTTGCTATAAGAGGGATGTCTCTTACTTCCACAATTTGTACATTTCATAGGGGCAGAACACGGTCACTCACGACTGGAGGTATGTCCTCCAGAACATCTAGTACACTTTACCGCATTTTTACATTCGGAAGCTACGTGTCCATAATGTTGGCAATTGTAGCAGCGTTTCAGAATAAACAGGAATTTCTCTATCAGAAAGCAATCATATTCGATCCGAATACAGAGTCGGATTGCAGAGGAAAGGGCACTTTCTGTCGGAAAATACATTTTGAAAGTTGACGAGCTTCCGATACGGATAGCTCTTGTGCATTCTGGTGAGGCAATTTTAAGTCTTTTTCTGCTACACAACTAGGTATCCCTTTCACAACGCCGATGAAGACGGGCTCGGTCACTTTCGTTGTCACAGTGTCGCTTTTCAGGTTTTTTGCAATGTTTTCAGCCGAAACCCGGTCGGAAACTTTGATCAGTCAACGACTTTTTGATGACTTGATACAAACATCAGTATTGCTAATGTAACACTTCTCAATCAACTGTCTTTTTTCCGTGAGATTCGATACTTCAGGTGGATTAGCCACAGCAACGGAGAAAACTCTTTTCTCAGAAACGTTCACTATCTCCTTATTCGCACCTGCAGCACCTTTTACGGGTGATTTTGTTGGCGTTTTGAATTTTATGTTCAGCGCTTCTTCCAACTTGCGTTCGATTTTTAGCAGCCGGCGCGACATATCTGCACGTGCCTTAAAACTGGCTTTGGCGCCCTCCGAAGGATCATACATGCAGAACACCTTCTCGTTACTGATATCATTTTCTCGAAAAATCACATAGAAGTCGTATAGTTTACTAATCAGTTCTTCCTCTGTACTCTTCTTATGAGTATTTATCTGACCACCCTCTTTAAGTAAACATTTTCTCGAGTTAAAAATTGAACCTTTTTCGTAAGAATCGCAAGCCGTAACGTATACATCTTTCTTATGAATTTCAATGTTACTGTCAATGCATTACAAAATATAGTTCAGCAATCCATCCCAGAATACTGGCATGACGCCAGCGCACAACGGAATATAGCAAGATGTTCACTTGTCACTTGTCAACAAACATAGGGAAATGGTATCAGTTGGTTTATTTGTACTAGATTTACTGATACTTCTTAGCTAGACCATAAAGAAACAATATCTGTTCGTTTTAAAATCCAACTCTGCTCTTTACTTCCCCCAGGAAAAATTTGTCATTTTTTAATTAATAATGTAATGTTACGAGAATAAATTAGCATTCCTTCTCTTCCAACAGTTCTTAGTACTTGTCCATTATTCAGAACACACCAAAGTTGGTTCAGTTTACGGGTACACGGGTCAAAACAACCGAGACGCAATATCAGTCCTTTCACTGCGAATAAAAACTGCTTTTATTCCTATTTCAATACTGCATAGAAAACAAACAAATCAGAGACTCGCATTTTAAAAAATTCAGAAAATCATTCCAATTCAGAAAATCATTCCAAAATATATATACATATACATATTATACATGCATATAGTATGTTACAGGTAAATATTTGAAAAAATAAAAAATTATATTTTTACAGTATATATATATATATATATATATATATATATATATATATATATATATATATATATATATATATATATATATATATATATATATATATATATATATATATATATATATATATATATATATATATATATATATATATATATATATATATATATATATATATATATATATATATATATATATATATATATATATATATATTGTATTACTTGGTATAAAAAAAAAAAAAAAAAAAAAAAATTGTCTTCCTAATTTAGTAACTGAAATAAATCAGCACTTGAAGAATCGTTACTCATCCATCCAATCATCTAAGAAAAAACAGCAAATCCAATCCAATAGCCAAAATATCATATCCAAAATAGAGCAAATTCAACATTAATAAATGTAAGTCGTTGTCCAAAACCGAGCAAAGGCACCTTAAGTCTACAAAATTAATATTTCCCAAGTAATCACCACATATCAGAGCTCTTCAGAGGAAAATTCATTTCCTCATGCGGGTTTCAGCGCTTAAATATCCTGACACAGGCAAATGAGTGCACCTGCGAGAGAACCATATGGTATACTCTTATGTAGTGTCACCTATGGAATATCTACGAAAAATACAATACCCAAAAATATAAAAATACCCAACAAATTTTAGCAAAGCTTCTTTCACCATCACTAGCCCAGAACTGATTCAAAATAATATCTACCCAAATCTGAAAAAATATCACATCGGCTAATTTACCTCCAATATTTGCATAACAACGAACTGTCAAAAAATACCCATTCACTTTCGTACAAAACCTTCTAAAAACTTATTTCAACCTACCCCCTTTAACTAAACATCTGCTTGTATCGAAACATAATCTAAATTCAAAAAATATAGGGAAGAGAAAAAATACCTCCAATAGGTTACATCAAAATATCATTCAAAATTTCTTGATAACTTTTATTATACTTATTTAAAAGTTCATTATACTGAAAACTTAAGTTTTTTAAATTGCCAAGAAAGTTTATTGGCGGAAAAACCTCTTACGATTAATTTATGGCTAAGCATTTGACTTCTACTTTTAAAATCAATGTAATTAGCATAAATTCTCGCATATCTAAACAGTTGGGAATAAAAAACTGAATATGTGATATTTGAATGTAAATTCTTTTAAGGAATGGGAAATTAACAATTTAAAATTGAAATAATCTGTTTTATTATATATTTTAAAAACTAATTTATTATTATGTGAAACATTAATATCTAAATCAAGAAAATGGTCATAATTGCCTTTCCCATCACTAGGTTCCAGACTTAACTCTATTGGGTACATGTTATTCGGAATCTCTAAAAATTCTGCAAAATTTATCACCAGAAGGCCATCTAAATATCTTTTATTTGAAAGCAAATATTTTATATTACTTGGGTTCTTTTTATCAATTACAAACTCATATTCTAAATGGCTTAAAAACAGGTCTACTATGAATGGACTAGCGTTATCCCCCATAGGGATTCCAATACTTTGCTTATACAGATTACCGTTTATTTTTATAAAAGTATTAAATAGAATAAATTCTAGTAAATCATAAATCATGTCCAAGCTATAGCATCTTGAACTAGTAGTACTATTAAAGAAATTGGTCCATCTATTCTTCTTATTATAATTGTCAATTTTTACAAGAACCAAATTAGACAAAAGGAAAGCTTTCTTAATAATCTTTTTTAAATTTCAAAACACCAAATTAATTGGTAGATTTGTATATAATGTAGTGAAATCAAATGAGTACACTCTTTTGGCTGAAACTATAGCCAGAGAATTTATTACTTGCAATGAATTATTGACACTCCAATTCGGATTGAAATTAGACAGTTTTTTAATTCCCAAACAAAATGCCTCAAATTTATTTCTAATTTCCCCTAAAATACACGACAGGTCGTGTCGCCACGATTCTGGTTGCGCATCTGGCTAAACCAGCAATAAAGCGTGGATTAGAGGGATTCTTATGAAATTTTGCCGTCCAATATAAAAAAAAAGGAAATTTTTATCCTTATCATTAACTTTAATATTAAATTTTGTAAAAAGTATATCTCCTATTCTTTCCATTAAGCTATGAGTATATATATAAAGTCCGCAAATTGGTGAATGTCGACATTCACCGGTGAATGTCCGAAATACTTTTTTTCTTGCATTTAGTCAGCGTTGCCAGTCAACTTTTTCAATTTAATGCAAGGTTTGATGATGACAGGTTAGGTTAGATTTGGTTAGATTAAACAAAATGGATAACTTAAATATGCGAGTGCTTTGAAAAATATATAAAAGTTCATGGTTCAGGAATGTCCGGAGCTCTTTACAACAATTTAAAAAAAATAGTCACATTTATCATTCCAGCACCCATGTTTTTTGGGACATAACTCCCAAAGTCCATTTTTGTGAACTTCTTGGTCCATTTTTGTGAACTTATTACAGGAAGTGCAGCCTATACGCTATAATAAATGTGATTACGCTTTTGAACCTATTATTAAAGAAATGTCTCAAACATCGAAATTTACACAGCATTTAGAAAACCAGAACCCACCCAATTTCACAAGACAAAGGAATAGTAAAAAAAAAGCATCACAAAAAAAAAAATGTGAGCACTAGAATAAATCTGGAGATGTCTTTGAAGTTAGCATACAAATTTGCATTGGGAATAGATACTAAACATTAAGAGCTTTTGTTCAGAAACCACAAAACAACCCGATCTGGGAAATAGAAATAGTCAAAATTATTACACAAAAACTATGGGTAGTACAATAAATTGAGAACGCGTTTGAAATTGGTATAGAAGTTTGTGTTAAGATGTTCTTATTTAGGTGCTCCCTTTCTCATGATTTGGAACCTTAATTTATAGGTTGATGATATTGATCCTAAAAAGACATCATTATTAATACCAGCACTCTGATTGTTATCAACTGACAGATTTTTTTTATAATAAAGTTAGAATCATCCAATAATCAATGAAAGTATTCCAGGATTTTCAAAGAGGTGAATGGACATGCTACTAGATTCACAGACCTCGCGTCTACAAAAGGAATACAAAAAGAAGATTAAGCAAAATGCAATAAACCTAAAGAATTCGTATTTATAAACAACTAGATTTCACAAAAAGAAAAGTAAAAGCAACTGTTACCAGTTAGCAACTGTTTCATCATTAGATCTGAACAAAAATCAACACCACTATGGGATTTTCCACAAAACGAATTTGTGGAAAATCCCCTAGTGGTGTTGATTTTTGTTCAGATTCCAATAATGAAACACTTGCTAACCAGTTAAATGGTCATTTGGCCAGAATAATCCAGTCTTTGCCGCCTCTTGACGTATATAAAACGAACCAAATCAGAAAATTCCACATGATGACGTACCTTTACCTACTATTTCTGAGGATCAAGTTTTTAGTAAAATAAAGAAACTAGTATACTAGTATAACTCCCATAGATATTCCAATTCAGCTTATAAAAGCATTTCCTGACAAATTGACTAAGCCACTAACACAAATTTTTAATTGCATTTCAACTTTTACAGTTTACCCACAAATATGGAAAATGTGGTATGTTACTCCAATCCCTAAAAAAGATACTGAACTTAATTTCGATTGTGTGAGGCAAATTACTTTGACCGCCTTGTTCAGCAAAATGCATGAAAGTTTTGTAGCAAATTAGCTAAAAGCTGAAGTTGAACCCCTCCTTGATCCTCATCAGTACGGTAACAGAAAGAATACATCAACATCCCATTATCTAGTCAGTCTTTTACATTTTATTTTTAAGCATGTTGATGAAACTGGTAAATGGCTAAACTTAATAACAATTGATTTTTTTTTTTCCAATATTCACGGCGCCAGGTACTTCAAAGTATGTGATATGCCGCTATTCATTTACCTCTTTCAATGGCCTCGAGGTTTTAAATGTCTATTGAACCTTCTTTTGAAGGTGTCGACAGAGGGATTTGCAGGGATAATATCCCCAGGAAGATCGTTCCGGATAGAAGTACAACGCCAGATGAAGCTGTTCCTCAAGTACTCGATTTTCAGCGCATCCTCCTTTAGATAATTAGACCGAGCTGTGTGCCTTCATGCCTGCCTTGTTGGCTGGACAAAGGGGGGCATAATTCGAGACAGATCGTCTGAGGGAGGCGAATTCATGTACTTGTAGAAAACAGCCATCGACGCTACATCAAACCTTTCATTTAGAGGCTGGAGCGATTCTTGTGTTGAGGCGCAGCCCGCCCTATTTGCTCTATTCTGGATCTTCTGAATTGGTGCCAACAGCGTTTTCGGAGCACCAGCAAATAGCGGGTATCCATATTCAGCTATGGGTCTGATGCAAGACTTGTAGAGTGGGATAATCGAACTTGATGGAAGAAGGTTTTTGCAGCGAAGAGTAACTCCCAGCTTTCTTGCGCAGGAGGTTCTCACCCGATCAAGGTGGTTGTTCCAAGAGAGATCGGTGGCGAAATGAATCCCCAGTAGACGAAGCTCGTCGACTCTCTTTATAGCTTCATTTTTGAAGATGAAACTGGGGTGTTCACGTGGCACCCTTGATCGGGTAATGAGAAGCTCCTTTGTTTTCGATGCATTTAAGTTGATCCATGCATCAGACCACTTTTCAATTTTCAAAAGATCCTTCTGTAGGGAAAGGGAGGCTTGTGTTGGGACTTCGTGTTTAGGGACGGCTGAGTGTGTCGTGGTATCGTCGGCAAAGTGATGCAGAGGGTTTGCTAGGTAATCTCTCATGTCTTTTATGTAGATAAGGAAGAGCGTAGGTCCCAAGAAACTGCCCTAGGATACCCTTGATTGCACTCGGTATTTACTGGAAGTAAACACGCCTAGAACAACCTGCAGTGAGTGATCGTAAAGAAAACTCTCAGTCACTTTTAACAGACATCCACAACCACAATACACATAGAGTTTCTTTAGCAGGCCACGGTGCCATACTCTGTCAAAAGCTTTCGCAATGTCGAAGGATAGTAGCCTGATGTCTCATCCCATTCCCAGAAGTTCTATCCAGTAGTTCTATATTGGGCCACTAGGCAGTCTAATGTTGAGTGTTTCAGGCGAAATCCATATTGGTGATCGCATAGAAGGTCATTTGATTCCAGGTACTGAAGAAGTGTTTTATTGGAGACGCTCTTGTAGACTTTGCCAACACAGGAGAGAAGGCTAATAGGCCTGTAGGAGCCCACGCTCGTTGGATCGCCTTCTGGCTTTAGAGTAGGCAGAACATGGGCGGACTTCCATGTTCGTGGGAAGGTTCCGGAGAAAAAGCACAGCCGGAAAAGCAATGACACGGGCCCAGCTAGTTCGGCACTGCAGGACTTGAGGACAACATTTGGTATGTTGTCAGGACCCGTGGCTTTGGTCACATCCAGATGTTGCAGAATGCCAAGGATCTTGGGAGCAGAAAAATTCACGCATTCCAGGACAGTGTCGGTTCGGTCGGAGAATTTTGGCACTTCTCTACCGTCATCGTCTAGATTTGAGGATTCGGCAAAAGCCTTAGCAAGAGCTTCAGCCTTTGCCTGTGGATCTTGTACCACTGTCTCGTTAGTCTGGAGAGAAGGAATTGTGGTCTCTTTGAACGATGGTGAAGCTTCCTTAAGGATTCTAGACCAATGCTGGGCCGAAATACGTTGAAATTTGGTGGCGAAATTCTCCATATGCTGATCTCGGTACGGTCGAATTACACAAACCGAATTTGGGAGTACATTTGGGGATGCACTGCTGTCGTATTTGCTCTTCGAAAGTAGCCATCGCTTGTGTGCCTTTTGATTTGCTCGGATTGTCTTCTTACACTGGGCGTTGAACCAAGGTTTGTCCTTACTGGTTACCTGGATCCGCTTTGAAGGGATATGCTTTTCGACAGAGTCAACTATGGCCTACTGGTACTTATCTGCAGATTTCTCTGGGACTTCCAGGAGGAAGGCTCTCCACTGCTGAGAAAAAAGAGTGTTTCTCAAATCGTCCCAATCACCTCTTTTGTATAGCCAGATTGTTTGCTCATGCTTTACTGGAGGCGGAATACGTAGGTTTCCACGTGCAACGACGGCAACGTGGTCACTGGTGAAAGCATGAGCGTCTACCTTAAAGGAGTCAGGGTGATCTGTAAGGAATAGGTCTAGACGAGATGATCCGTTTGGGCCGTGATACGTGTCGAAATCGACAAGTTGTTCCAGCCCGTAAAAGAGAGATAGATCATACAAGTTCGACCCTTCCCTATCAGTATTTTTGCTGCAAAGCCACACGCTATGATGGACGTTGATGTCTCCATGAAGGATAGTGGCAGACTTAGCGTACTTGCCCCGAATATATTCAAGGGAGGCTTCAAAACAGTTGGTAATTTGCTAGGTTGGAGGGTTATGCCCGGTACCGACAGTTATAGATTTATCCGGGAGGGTCACCTTAACCCACAGAGATTTTTCGCCTGCTGGATTTGGTATATTCGACCATAAATAAAGTCTATGGCTCTCTAGATAAACTGCCACATCTCCTCCTCCGTATTTAGCGCCGTCAGTACGCTCTCGATCCCGCCTGAGGAGCGTGTTTCCCTGTATGGCAACCTCACTGCTCTCAATTTCTTGGTTTAGATTGGTCTCAGTGATGCACATGATAGATGGCTTGACCGAGTTCACTAAATGTAGGAACTGGTCAAACTTAGATCTGAGACCTCGCATAATGCAGTGGGCTACCGTAAACAGGTCCGTTTGGATGGTCGGTGGACGTGCTACAGGTCGTCATCGAAATGGCTGTTTGGTCCGAGGCTTTTTGTTGTTAATCGTGACCAGGTAAAAGAAGCTTTGCCGGGTGGTTAGCTAAACAAAGCCCATAAATCCATTGCCATGCATCATTAGACGGGGAACGGTGCCACCTGCCACGCACCTCATTACCGCATCTTCAACATGGAGGTGGTACCCCATAATGGATTAGGATTCGGCACAAGTACCTCCCACCTATTTTAAAAAGGGTATTGATTTGATTGATCAAAACATTTTAATTTCTAAGCTTTTCATTGATTTTAGAATGAATCCTGCTGTTATGAAAATGATTCAGAGTTTGTTAATAAATAGGTTCCAAATTCTAAAATATAAGAAGTCTTTCTCTGAACCTGAGCCAGTTTTTTGTGGCGTACCTCAAGGTACCATTCTGGGTCCTATTCTTTTTCTAGTTATGATCAATGATATTGCTAATGATTGTGAAAACCACTGGAAATATGTTGACAAGCTTACCCTTGGATAAATTTGTGAAGCAAATGAATGTAGCAAAGCTCAAAGTTTTAATTGATAACGTGAAGACTAAAGCTTCCAGTTCAAATATGACAGTAAATCTTCAATTTTAATTATTTCATTTTTAAATTCTTCTCAATCAAACTATCTACCAACTATCTCTGATTCTCTTAACGTCAGGAAGATCAAACTCTTTGGAGTTATTATTCCTAGTGGTTTAAAATGGGAAACAAGCACATCTAGTCTATCAAAAGGGTGGTAATGCTGGGCTGAAGATGATAAAGCTGCTGTCAAGACAGGGCGCCCCTACAGATCACCTCCTCCAAACATTTACATCTTTCATTCACCCAATTCTGGAGTATGCAGCTCCTGTACAGCGTTTTGGACTGACGGCTCTACAGAGCTAAAAAAAACAACTCTAATGATAGTGTCAAAGCAGGCAGAAATGTTGTATGAATAGCTGCTGACAAAGTTTAAAATGCAAACTCTGAAAAAAATAAAGAGAGAAACTCTGCATGGATTTCGGAAGAATATCTCTGATCCACACAATCCACAAAACCCCTTTCCCCCCTCAATCCACACCAAAACGACTCCCGCGCAGGGTTGCAGTGCCTGTTAAGAAAATTCAGCCGGTACGCTTTGCCCATCAGCGGTTAGCGAAAAGTTTTATATCTAGTTTTGTCAACATATATAAAGAAAATCAGGAGGATTGATTAGTGTTTTTTTTTAATATTCGCTTTTTAATGTGACTATACCAAATGAATTTAGCAGTGCCATGAAGATTTTGGTGAAAATAAAAGTTTATCTATCTATCTAAAAAATTATTATACCAAACTGTCAGTAGGCCTACAAGAATTAATCTGATTACATTTTTAATTTAAGATTTAAATATATTATCTGCACCTAAACTTGAGAATTAGATAAACAAGGCATTACAACAATGTGTCTGAATTATTAGAAAAGGCCAATGTATCATACTTGAGTTGACAGTAATTCCATTGTTTGGCAGTGACAGAGGTCTTGGGGCAGAGAATGGTTGTTCATCTGCAGTAGTTGAGTAGGCTCTTCCAACTGACTCCTGAGATCTACTTGGTTCCATATCTGTTGGATATACGTCCAAAACTACAAAGGAAAAAGAATACTTAAAAGAAACTACGAAAGAAAGAGTATATAAGGAAATAGTGGCAATCATATAGGCCTGCTAATAAAAAAAAATACTACTGACTCTTGACCCTACTCTGCAGTGGCTGATTAGGCTTCCAACTAACTTTTGATATCTACTTGGTTCCACATCTTACATTCTGAATCCTTCATGTGCAAGACCCTCAGTGCGATTAGGGAAACATCCACTCTACAGATGGCTGTTAGTTAATTCGCCAAAGCCGTGTGCTTGTTATTTTTAATAATCAAGTTTAAATGTTGTGTGTGTAAAAACATTTTCTTAGAATTGGTTATAAGTTTTTGGAACTATTAAAGGTTTCCAATTTTGCAACTGCTTCTGGAAGTGAGTCCCAGTCACCTGTAGCTCAGACACTCCAACTATCTATAGCTACAGGTTTGAACACTTTTTCATGGTGTCCTCTTGTGTTGTTTACTTTTTCAGGGTGGAAATATTACTGGAAAGACAGTTTCTCCAGACTGTGCTTAGTTTTTTTTTTCAATTGTATCTAGTCTCCTCTTATTTATCTATATATCAGGATGGATTATGTTCAGTTTGGACAGACATTCTTCATAGCTTAAGCCTTTTAGATCAGCAAGGAGTTTGGTGGTGCGTCTTTGGACTCTTTCCAGCGCAGTCGTGTCTGTTTTATAGTGAGGCCCCCGAATTATATTCCCATAACTCTGTTTTAGGTCTGACAATCCCCCTATAAAGTTTCAGAAAAGTTCGGTTGTAGAATTACTCGAAACTTCGCCTGATCAGCTTGATAAGCTGTGATGCTTTGGAGATTGTCTTCTGAATGTGCTCATGAAATTTTAACTGTAAGTCAACAACATTATCAAGACCTTATTCAGAGTCAGCCAGTCTCCGTGGTATCCTGCATCCCTATTAGACATTTATTGTTAGCTGGGGTATTGGATGTCTTTTTCTTCACTAAGCACAGGACTTCAATCCTTAATGTGCTGTAAGTTTAGAACTAGGCTTAGAAAGTTCACAGCTAGAATGGCATTGTCTTTTTGTAGTATCATTACATCTTGAGATGTAAAGATACTTGTTCAATACATGTCCAAGATTACAAAGAAAAAAGGCATATAAAAGAAAATACTGCCAGACATAAAGGTCTAGTAACAAACTAATTTGTTATTGACCCTGAAGCCTAACGTAAAGATGCTGAGTGAGTTCATCCAATTGACAATTGAAAACTATTTGTTTCTATACCTGTCTGGCATATTTCCAAGACTACAAAAAAAAAAAACTAAAAACAAATCCTGGCAAAGAAATATGCCTGCTAACAGTAGCAATTTTAGGCCCGGGGCGTATGGGGGGGGGGCAGGGGCAGCTGCCCCCTAGAACTTCAAATTTACACTAGGTATGGCTGAAAAATTAGATGGTTCATGGTTGAAAAAATAGATGGTTGAAAAGGCAGTTGAAAAAAGGTAGATGGCTAAAAAAGCAATTGATTAAAGGTAGATGGTTGAAAAGGCTGGAAATAAACAGCTGGAATGACAGAATAAAAATCAAACAAGAAGCAATTATCCATAATGTCTTGGAAAGATTTATCTCTAGTCCAAGAAGATTAATGCTGAAGCTTATTGACGATTTATGGTGATTACTTATTAATAAAGATTTCATAGCTATGATAGAACTTACTGGCAATGTAAGGTTTTGAGAACTGCCAATATAACTTCCGCCCCCCCCCCGTCCTTCATCACAGAATCGGCTGCCCCCCCCCTAGAGAAAAAGCTACATACATTCATGTTTCAGACCTCGTAATCTGGGGGGAGGTATACCATAGGGGTGTAAAAATAAAAGGAATTTAATATCAGATGTCAGAAAAAATAGATTTACAGCTGCCCCCCTTGTCCAGGCCTAGAACCACTGCCTGCGAATAGACTACTTTACTATTAGTCCTTAAAGTCAACAAAGTCTACACTGTGACCTTCGTAAAATCGAAACATGGGCACAAGATTGACCACTCGAATTCAACACAACAATGTGCAGTATCCTTCACTTTGGGAGCAGCAACCCCCATCACCAGAACAACATGTTCAATCCCGATTCACTGGCTGAGTTAGTACTAAAGACAAGTCCTAAAGAAAGAGATCTAGGAGTGATGATAGATGAACAATTGAAGTTCCAGGGCCACTGGCAGCAAGCAGTTTCAAAAGCTAATTCAAGCTTTGGTCTCCTCAAACGCACCATAACCAGCCACTCCCGTACAGTCTTTCTAAGGCTCTATAAGGCTATAGTTAGGCCTGTTTTGGATTTCGGTAAATGTCTCACCTCCCCTTCCTATAGGAATGATACCAGTCTAATTGAGGGAGTTCAGAGGCATGTCACTAAGTGCATAGCTAGCCTACAAGATCTCCCATACAACAAGAGACTGGAACGCATGCAGCTGCCAACACTCGTCTTCAGACGCCACCGTGGTGATATGATGCTGACCTACAAGTATAACACACAACCAAATAACTCCCTTTTTACCAAACATTCAAGTCAGGACCATACAAGAGGACACTCACAAAAGCTGTCAAAACGTTCTGTCAATACACGAACGCGGCAACAGTTCTCCGAGCGTGTTGTCAACGATTGGAATAGCCTTCAAGCTGAAACGACGACTGCACCCACGGCTGCGTCCTTCAAGTCCAGACTTGACAAGGAATAGAATGACAAGCCATGGAAATATGAGTGGGACTGTCCGTCCCACTCAACTACCGACTGATGTCAACTTCATCATAATGACTGTCTTGCTAGGAGGCTGATGCTGCTTTGGGCTTAAATTGCATCTCTCCAGCAGACCTCTCTTATGGCGTGTCACTGGACTCTAACACAGTGAGGAAATTTTGCCATCATTGACCCGGAGCACAACAGATCCAGTATGGACCTTAATTTCGCTCCGAAGTAAGAATTAAGGTAATTAAGGTAAAGGTTTTCTGCTGACCTTTCTTTAATAAAGATGTTTTAATTTCAATAAAGTAACAGGCCCTTTTCCACCAGATTCTCATTTCACCAGCTGCAATCTTATCAGCATTTGTAATATGGCTCTTTACTTTTCTTTGGAATACACTGTTTTTAGAAATCACTTCTTTAATTTAATAGAAAAACAAACATAATTAACATTTAATTTAATTAAATTTAACATAAGCTATGCTACAATAGTCTTCTTTTTCTATAGTGGTATTTTTAAAATTGTATCAAAGTGGAAATGCTCATTTTGGGTTTGGTGCTATCAGGAGGGGGGAGGGATTATCTTAGCCTAAATTCTGAATCACGCCTTTTTTATGTCATAACAAGGAAAAATGAAGGAAAAACCCCCTCTATGTTTCTGTAAATTGGCTCTCCAGCCGCCATTCAGAGGGGTGACATTCCTTTACATCTGACCTTCCCAGCTATACCACTATTTTTAACTTTACAACATGTCTTTTATTCTTATTTATGTTTATACAATTAGTTTTTAAGCCTGAAACCCTGAAGGACTCCAAATTCTATGAAAATGTGATCAGAGAGCACCATTAAACGTTAGACACCCACTCTCTCCCTAAAAAACATTCTGAACCCACAATACTCAGAGTTGGACGTTTATTTACCAATGATACAATTACAATCAATTATTATTATTATTCATTTATTGCCCGTCAAAAAAAGGTACAAAAGGTAAAGTAGACGTGTACCATGAGTAAAATGCGATGTATTTAAAATACCAAAATAAAGTTCCTTCTTTCTAAAGATAATTCTGACTCCTATAATTAAGCTAAATCTAGTTTCAAAAATAAAAAGTCCTTAATCAGCAAAGAAAAGAAACTGCAGTCTTTGGATTTCGCTAAGACAGTGAGCAATAAGAAAGATGCTACGCACAATATTTCTAAGGAAGTTTAAACGATAAGAACCGTGTGAACGCCTAAATCATCAAAAATATTTAAGACGTATTATTGGACGAGGGTTCGCGTCCTTGGGCCACGCGAGCCAATGGCAAGCCAGTCCTTACAGCGCAGGACGAAAGAACTGCGTTTGGTAGTGGGGTAAAAGTGCTTTTTAAAAATGATTAGTAGATCAGAGTCGAGATCATTCAGACAAAATTCTTATTCTTCCATCGTTGTCACCGTTATTGTCATTTGAAGTGACCCATTGCTGTGCACCTAAGTATGTAAGTTCAATAAATCTATTGCCTTTTTTATCTGTGTTTATTTCATCTCATATGTCTGCATCTAGTCTAATAATAGGTAACTAGTTCGTATGTCTCCAAGGTAAACGCTCCCAAAGGAATCTGATCTCCAGATAGGTCGAGAAAAAAGAGGCCACATTTATATGTCTACATATTCAATTTTCTCCCATTAATTGAGAGCGGCGCTAGCCTAGTTGACACAATCTTTAGCGCTATAAGTGGCGCTGTCGGAGAAATTACAAGGTTTATGTTCATGACCCTTGGGCATAATATCGCCTTTGACGCGGTCAGCATTTAGTACCACATTTAGTATGAGCCACACAATATTTCTACTGCTACAAATGATGTAAGTCGGAAATTGGTGGAAAACTGCGAACTAATTAGGCTATAAAAACTTTGTAATTTAAATTTGATTATTGTAGAGATACAGACATATAAATAAAGTGATTAGGCCTATTTCCGCTAAGCTACTACAGGGAAACCCTTTAGATATCTCATAGGAGATAATATCCTACCCCAAAATAGGCTAAGTGAAAAAATAAATTTTTTTTGAGTCGATTCAATGCTTGTATACATATGTACTATATTTTTATTTTCTTTAAGTTTTAACTGGTGGAAGTTGGGAAAACTAGGTCGAGTTGACTAAATAAAAATTGTATATTGAAACAGAAATGGCTTTGTCAAAAGAGGAAGGTAAATGGACTTCGCTTTTACCGGCACTCGATTTAGCAAAACTTCTAGCAGCTTTGCTTGAATTTTGGCTATTAGAAATAAATTTGTATCCCCTCAAAGAGTTGGTTACAATAGAAAAAATGGATAAAAGGCACAATGAAGAATTGTAAAATGAAAAAAAAAAAAAATGGTATTCAGTTTTTAGCAAGTAGAAGCAAGTGTATAATTATTAGTTTTTTTAGTTTTAGTAATAAATGCAATATAGTAGTTCCGTATACTACTAAATAATAAAGTATTTGTACCGTGAATTGAAATAATAAAATAAAAAATAATACGCAAAGAAAAACAAAATCTAGCTGGACCGATGAAACATTGGTAGAAACAGAAGAAGTTTAGGCATAATAGTAGCAAATGGGGTCCTAATTCAGCCTTACTAGAGGTACAGGCTATAAACTTATTGTTCAAGGATAACACTGCTACTGTTGGGGTTCCACCCCTGTTTCTTTTCCTTTCAGATAAATGACCTATTTTCGTTTCTTTAATTACATTTGTGACCCTTTTGAAAGAATGCAAGTAGAATATTTTCTACAAACTGTGTAGTATTTTCCGTAACCCAGGCAGGGTAAGAATAGAGTTACAAGGCACCGTCATTATATTGACAGGGAGGGTTGTTACCTCCAAGGAGAGAATAGAGATTTTCTAGCCATAACCCAAGGCAGGTACATTTGGCTTTAGGGAGTGGCCATTTGATCACTCGATCGCGTTATCATACCCTGGGACAGGGTATACTGTAAATAGGGTAGTACCAAACCCGATATTTGCCGAACCGTTGGGGTAAGAGCGGGAATCTCACTAACATTTGTGCCGACAAGGGGTTCTCCCCTTCGAGTAAGTGGAATAGCAATCTTTTTGCGTCATTCGAGTAAGTGGCATAGCAATCTTTTTGCTTCATTCGAGTAAGTGGCATAGCAATCTTTTTGCGTCATTCGAGTAAGTGGCATAGCAATCTTTTTGCGTCATTCGAGTAAGTGGCATAGCAATCTTCTTGCGTCATTCGAGTAAGTGGCATAGCAATCTTTTTGCTTCATTCGAGTAAGTGCCATAGCAATCTTTTTAGGTCATTCGAGTAAGTGGCATAGCAATCTTTTTGCGTCATTCGAGTAAGTGGCATAGCAATCTTTTTGCGCCATTTTTGCCTTTAAAAGTGGTGACCCCGCACATACACCCCAATAAGTGGTGCCAGCGGTAGCTAGCACTACGAAAATTGGCGGCAGCGGCATAAGCACACATCCAATAGGAAGCTTAGCAAAAGTCGCCGAAGGAAGCAAAAAAAAAAGAGTTGTTACCCAGCTGTGACTGGAACTCTGCATAAGGCGAGAAGTCTGGCGAAGAAGACCTTTGGTCACAGAAAATGGAGGCATAGGGATAGGTTTAAAAGGGTTTCCATTACCTACACAGATGACCTTCATATGATGTTGAAATGATTATGGTGCTGAAAAAAATTCAAATTCTTAATTAGCTCCGCGAGATCATTCACAAAAAATTCAAAATGGACTTTTGAACCATGGTTGCTGCAGAGCCAGGTAGATGTAAAACAAGCCAGTGTTCATGATAGTTTACGGGGGAGAATTAAAAATGCATGAATATATTTTTTTAGGTCGAGTATCATTTGTATTGCTGGGGTCGACTCCCCTCGCACACGTTAGGTCCCCTGGTGGATAAATATCCGTGTTATTTGCGGTTATTAATTTTATGGGTTATTTGTAATGATGGCAAATATCAGACTTAACTTATTGCTTTTTTTATAAACAGATATCATTCAACACAATTAAGAAAGGTCGTCAAAAGTCTGTCTATTTTTCTTAAAAACTGCTTATTTGAAAATGTCAATTTTCTTTTTATGTTGTTCTATTTATATAAGAGCGAGAGAGGATGAGCATATTTAGGTTTTATTTTTGTTGCTAGACATAAGACATACCTTAGAACTTCAGTTTAATTAAATCTACGTTCAATGTTTTGTTACAACAAGCATCCTTGATTGCTATACTTTGCGCACCTTAGACTAAATTAGTCTATGTTACTAAGGATTTGATTAAGTTTTAGATGTCTTATTTTTGTTAGTGTTATTTCTATGCCCTTTCAAAGGATAATAGAAAGGTTGGAACAGAAAATAACCAAAAGTAGGAAGCTCGTGGTTGACTGAGAACGACAAGTGGTGTTGGACCACGTCTTGTGGGAAGCCTGGGGAGGAATTCAAGGCACATGATTGTTTTTTGTAGCTTTTTTTTTTGTTTAAACGAACGTAGGAAGGGATATTTCTCAGTCCTTCAAGTTTAAAAGATTAGTATGTTTATGCCAATTAGGGCCATTCAAATCAACAATTAAAGGTTGAATAGAAGCTTAACTGAGTTATTTTTTAGGTTTTTGAATCAGAATGCTTTGAAAGAGAAATAGAGAGCTTACTTTTTTATATCTCAGAGGCAAAAAAAAACAAACACAAAAGCTTTTTAATTTTATTATTTTATATCTATGACGTATGCTGTCCTACAGCTCTGTGTTAAACATTACTTTCAAAGAGAAACAAAGGCATTAATGTCTTTAGCTCCTTGGCGATAAATTTAATTTCATTAGTTTATATCTATGACGTATACAATAACAGAGAGATCACTGTTCTATAGTTCTGTGACAAAAACTTCCTTTAATTTCATTGGTTTATCTTTGACATATATTGTGCTTTCATTTTTGTGACATATTTTCGCAAGTCAGTCACGTTATTTATTACCTATACTGACTCAGGGCTCCTCAGATTTTCTATGAAAAATCGACCCATGTCCGAACAAAGATTAATGTCATCAAAAACAAAAATTTTTTTTTTACTAATCGTTTAATTTCTACCAATAAGAAGACTGCAAGGTGATGACGGTGATATCTTTACTAATGGTCTTATACATGGATTAAGACAAGGCGAAATCTCATCTCTACAATGGACATAAGAGCTTTCTAAGATGTAGAATCCCTACAACCATTATTAAACTCATTAAGACAGGGCTCCTTGTGTATGTTTTGCAGTACTACTTCGGTATCTACCCCTTTCTTAAGTTCATTTGTATGAAATTGCCTTCCACGTGAAGATTGGAAAAAAAGTATTTTTTAACTATGAAGAAAATTAATCAAAAGTAAATCAAATATGCCTAACTTGACTTAAAAATTCGATAATCTGACACTATTCATAGCTAGAGCTTGATCTGAATCGTGTTTTACTCTCATTTTTAGGTTTTTAGTGTTTAATCTTCCTTTTTTTACTTGCCGTTTTGTTCGTTTTTCTTCCTTAAAATATCAGTCAAATTCTTATTTAATTATTCTAATAATCAATCCGTACCCAATTTTTACTTTAATTATTTATTAAAATATAATTTCTCAATAAATTATTAATTAAAATTCAATTATCTCAATTAAACTAATTAGAACCTGATAATTTATTCAAGTTAGACTAAGGTTTATGTTTAACTTGAAAAGTGAAAAACGTGTATTTTTGTCAATTTTTCCTGTTTCTCCCTTTTTTTTAGTTTATGCGAAATTTACTTGAGCAACATGTATATTAAATTATCCAATTCTGATATAGTGACTACTAAAGAGATTTCCTCTTGAAACCTATATTTCTTCACCCCCATTATACCCGTACAATTTTCAGCCAGTTTTCAGTATATTTTGATAGAGCAAATTTGTTTTTATTAGCTGAAGTAAACACGATTAGTTCGGAGTGTCGGGTATTTTTAAAAGAATTTTAGTTTTTAAACTATGCAATTCAGTAGGCTATACCCTTCTATCTGGCAGCTTTATAAAAAAAAAAAAAAAATACCAATACAGAAGCGTCTAATTATGAGCTGATCCTGTTCATATTTATGAACACTATCATGATTTCTGTTCGAAGAGAAACTGTTGGAACTTTGCCTTGTTACAATAAAACAGAAAGAATAGACCCAAGTTACAAAACAGAATTACTGTTACAAAATGTGGGTACGATAACCATAAAACAAGGGCGTCGACTCGTAACTAAAGAGTCAACCGTCCGAACGCCGTTAATTACCACAAGCACAAAGGTAATAAGTCCCGAAATAACTATCTTCAAGGTGATCAACCTGTCGTACACTATTCCCAATCTAGAAAACGAGGAAATAAAAACCTCGATATGGTCAAAAATAGAGAAGAATAAAGGGACGATAAGGCTTACAAAAATAAGAGAAGCATTAGATTCGCAGATTCCCCTATTTACAAATGAAGACCAAAGATTAGCGTACGTAGATAATAAATACGGATTGTTCTCGACCAGTTTCTGGTGGAACATATTATTGGCCGTATGTTTCGTATTCGCAACCTCCCTGACCATAAGAACCCTATTGACTTTTAATTACGGAAAAATCATACGAATAAGAAGACGAAAACCAAGAGAAGAACATGGGGAAACAGCTGAAATGCAGAGGTTAAACCCGGAGCCCCATGAGAACGTCTAAGCCAAGAAATAGGGAAGACATTAGAAAACGAGTGGGTATAGAGGTCTCCACTCGTCCTTGTTATGTCTTGTCCCCTCATAGTAGTATCGTTTACGTAAAACCGTGGGGTTATGACGCTGCACATGCGTTTCTTATACAGCACGGACGTGCGTGAACTATGCAGGCATGAAATATATTGTAAAATTAGACCTCAAACTTAATAATGTAGGGTAAATTATGTTTATTTAATAAGTATTGGAGAATTATATAAGCCCTTTATTTTTATTTAATAAGTATTGGAGAATTATATAAGCCCTTTATCGATGTTTCCGTTCTCAAAACAAATTTGAAGACATCTCTGTTTTAGATTCTGTTTTATATGTTTTAATTCTGTCTCATAGCGTAGAAATTAATGTACCCAATCAATACGTGACTTATTTGTACTATGAGTGTTTACTTTAAAGAACGTGTGATTCTGCCTTGTTATTTTTATTACAGGAAGTAAATAACCACATCGATTATTGAGCATTACAATGAGCTGCCCAGTACAGCTACGACCCAGCATCATCTATTTTCATCATATCTCAACCAACGAAGAGTCATCACCTTAGACTCCAGGAAATTTTCATCCCAGCTTCGTCTACGAAAACAAAAGTTACCTTCGATCGTCGTTTCTTCGACCATGAACCATATTACGCATCAGGTAACACTATGTTTAAAGTTTAATTCTGACAACCCCATCGATCAATACAAGATAAACGATATTTAACGATATTTGAAGTTAAATGATATTTAAAGACATTTGAAGATATTTGAAGCTGAAGTTAGAGACAATTTGAAGTTTAATTCTGAGAACCCCATTGATCAGTACAAGATAAAGGATATTTAACAATATTTGAAGCTAAATGATATTTGAAGACATTTGAAGATATTTGTAGCTGAAGTCAAAGACAATTTGGAGTTTAATATTGCAAACCCCATTGGTTAATGCAAGATAAACGATATTTAACAATATTTGAAGCTAAACGATATTTGAAGATGTTTGAAGTTCAAGTTAAAGACAATATGTTAAAAGAATCACTATAGTTTGATGACAACCCATTCCAAATCCAAACTTCAATTACCCCGTGATTAACCTAGGAATCACCGCAAAGGCTAATCGACGCAAGCCATGAGCTAACAATTTTATAAAAGGCACAAATGAACAATTTTTCGCGAGAATACATTCTCTATGTGCCCCCAAAAAGCCTAAAAATGATATGCTGAGAAGAAAAACACCAATACCTGTAGTGGGAAGTATCATTTCCCAGTTGACTATTAGAAAAAAATTTGTCGTGTGAAGACAGTCAGGCTCAAACTGTTCCATGAAGAAACCATAACGTAAATGCTTCAAAATTTTTGCCAAGACAAAAAGAGCGAAGGACAATAACTTGCAACTGCAGGGTATATTGCACCAATGACTCAAAAGTGATTAATAGATCTGAATCTGCTTGCTTTACTTCCTAATAACTTTCACAACTCAAAAATCCCAATAGTGGAAGTGTTTTGATGTTAACAGCGAACTTGGAAAACCCAATAATTTTCGTTATAAATCATTCATGTATGTACCGCTAGATGTTCAGGTAGAATTAAGTGTAGTGTTATCATATTATCCCTTTAATATAGTGTAGATGGAATGTATTATGTCATATAGACAGCAAAATAAAAAAAAAAGCCTTGTAAAAATCGAAAAAAAAAAATCTTTAGTATAGTAGCTAGCCTAGAACCATGAATAATCTTAGTCCGGTAGATGAATTTTAGATAGGGATGTAGAATAAAAAAAAAAGTAATAGAGAAAATTTTTAGCACTCCTGATTAAGCCATAACATATATATAAAATAAATATGTAGAAGAAATAGTTAATAAATGGCGAACATTTTAAAAGCCCAAACGCGAGCAGTTACCAATGACGGGGCGTCACTAATTGATGGAAAGGGTGATATGTACCATGAGTAAAATGCGATGTATTTAAAATACCAAAATAAAGTTCCTTCTTTCTAAAGATAATTCTGACTCCTATAATTAAGCTAAATCTAGTTTCAAAAATAAAAAGTCCTTAATCAGCAAAGAAAATAAACTGCAGTCTTTGGATTTCGCTAAGACAGTGAGCAATAAGAAAGATGCTACGCACAATATTTCTAAGGAAGTTTAAACGATAAGAACCGTGTGAACGCCTAAATCATCAAAAATATTTAAGACTTATTATTGGACGAGGGTTCGCGTCCTTGGGCCACGCGAGCCAATGGCAAGCCAGTCCTTACAGCGCAGGACGAAAGAACTGCGTTTGGTAGTGGGGTAAAAGTGCTTTTTAAAAATGATTAGTAGATCAGAGTCGAGATCATTCAGACAAAATTCTTATTCTTCCATCGTTGTCACCGTTATTGTCATTTGATGTCACCCATTGCTGTGCATCTAAGTATGTAAGTTCAATAAATCTATTGGCCTTTTTATCTGTGTTTATTTCATTTTATATGTCTTCATCTCGTCTAATAGTATGTATTTAGTTCGCCTGTCTCCAAGGTAAACGCTCCCAAAGGAATCTGATCTCCAGATAGCTCGAGAAAAAAGGGACCACATTTACATGCCTACGCGTTCTAATTTCTCTCATCAATTGAGGGCGGCGCTAGCCTAGTTGACACCATCTTTAGCGCTATAAGTGGCGCTATCAGAGAAATTACAAGGTGTAAGATCATGACCCTTGGGCATAATATCGCCTTTGACGCGGTTAGTATTTAGTACCGCATTTAGTATAAGCAAAATAATTTTTTTATCGCTACAGACGGAGTAATCACTAAAGAAAACAAAAAAGGAAAAAAAAGAAGAAAAAGAAGGACACAAACACACATTGAAAATTAATCGTCATGCCATGGCTGTTTTGAGAGCGTCGTCGTCCTTCTCCATGAGGGACAGTCAGCAGCCAGGGCCTCTGCATCAGACAGCAAAATTCTAGCCTAGTCCATTTAATTTCCCGAGACTGTTCCTCTTGGACGTTTCCAGCCACTACTGATTGGTTCAAAGTCATAAAGAATCCAAGCCAGAGTATCAGCAGGCAGCCACAAAAGAAGTCTGAACCAGCAAAGTGTCTGCTGGGCAGCCTGGTGTGACAAGGACAACTGGGAAGGGATACTTCAAAGGCAGTCATTACTGACTAAGTCTGTCCATCAGATTCCCTCAATTCTCCAAAGCCACTTAGATTGAAGAGTGTCAAGATGGTGCTGGACAGCTGCAGTTGCAAGCCAAGTTTCAGCTCTGTACAACATGATCAAACAGACTGAGCCTCCAAGGATCTTCATTTTGGTGGCTTGTTTGATCATTGGCTTCTTCCAAACATGGGTCAGCCTACCAAAGATGGCAGAGGCCTTAGCTGCACAGGCAACAACTACATGGTCAAAGAATCTGATGATATGATATAACCAAGATACGTAAAACGTGGATACGTGGTCAAGCACTTTGATTTGGTTCCCAGTGAACAAGTAATTAGAATTGCCAGTGTCAGACTTAGGCTGCACTACCATGACTTTTGTCTTCTTCCAGTTAATAGATAGTCCAGTCCTGGCAGCCTCTTCCAGAAGCGTGTTTGGAGTCATGAGTAGCTGTGACTTGGAGTTGGCAACTAGTACTATGTCATCAGCAAAATCACAATCAGTGACAACTTTATTTCTGTGCTTGAGACCAAAGCTCAGCTTGTGGGTCATGCAAGTCATAACATGATCTTTAATGCAGTTGAATAGCTCAGGAGCAACTGAGCAACCTTGCCTGACTCCTGTTCTTACTGGAAAGAACGTTCTGCATCTACTGTTCAGTAAACTTTACTTTTAAAAGAATATGACTATAGATTTCAAGCAGTTATTACAGATTAAGATCCTATCCCTTAATTGACTTTAAAAGAAATAAATCAAGTATAACACAGTCAATTGCAAGCATAGATACACACATATTTGCATACAGGGAAATATACCCTCCCAGCCCCCAAATCTTATCTGAAAAACCATCTTACCCTGGTCAAATAGAAAAATGTTGGCACAAGAAAACTGCATTCTTTTAGTTTGACCTTCTCTTCAAGAAAAAATACTTTAATACCCCCAGCCCTCCCAGATCCATTTAAATGCCTCCAAAAGGAATATTTAAATATGATTTCAACCCCCGCCCCCTCCTTCCCACACACACAAAACAAACACGCATTTGCAATAAAAAAAAATCCTGTTATAAATCCTTGTAATTTTGGGTGTATGTACCCATGTCCTGACCCAATGCCACTGACAACACTTGACCTCAATACATAAATGCATCAGAAAGTATGAAACTTGGAGCCAGACTCATTGGACCTACTTAGACTAAATATTTAGTTCAACAACCTCCATACTGACTCCTACAAATGAATAGATTATATAAATAAAGTGTTCCTACCAGCAGTGTTCATAACTTCTTACAACAAGCAAGTTGAAAATCCTTTTGGGCAGGGATGTTCAAAGAATGCCCTACAAAAAAAAATAATGTCAATTATGACTCAATGATTTACCAAATTAAATCTTATTAATCAGAAAAAGATACAACTTTTAAGAGCTTTGCCTCTTGGGGGCACAGAGGGGAGAGGGCAAAACACAAAAAAGAGGAACTTCAGGGTTCAATTTTTCTTGGAAGAATTCTTTAGACCAATAAGAAGAGAAAACTCTCCTCCACTCCCCATATACAAGTACAGTGCATGGTATTAGCAAAAAAAAAAAAAAAACAGGAAAATTACTTTAAGCTGAAACTAATTCTTTCCCTTTTTTCTACTACCATCTACTCTTTGTTGGTATAACAGACATTAGGCTAATTTTGCTTGCAAAATCCTATGTGGTATACCCAAAATTTAACAAATTTGCCAGGTCAAAACTATATATTTAATATGTTTTTGCCAAGTTTACTTTTAAAGACTGCAAGAAATTCATAATTCTGCAGACCCAATTTACAGAAATTACCTGATCCCAACATAAAATCTCACAACAATAAAGTTCATAATATTCAGTTGTGATTTTCACATGGGGTTTTCCCTTCCCCCTCCCCTTGCTGCAAATACATGATTAGTAAAAAAATTGGCATATTTTGTTTTGATCAAACTCACTTGTAACAACGGCTTGAAATATATATGCTAAAAAACTACAGTACTCAAAAAATTAAGTGGCACCAGAGCCAAACAACAACCCCTCAAACATAGAAAATTCAATTTGCATCAATGAAAAAGATACTGAAGAGAAATTAAATATCATCATATTTGTGAAAATATAGTCATGTAAAATTGGCAATTGCAGTTTGGTTTGTTGCACTGCACTATAGAAATATTTTACAATATTTGCAACTGTTTTTGATTTGTATTGTACCATGAAAATGCCATTATATTTGTGGACATATAGCCATGTTGAATTTGCAATTGCAGTTTAATTTGAGCAATGTACAATGAAAATACCACCATATTTATGATAATATTGCCATGTAAAACTTTTTGACATAATTGAAACTTATTTTTTCTAAACCTTAATTGCAATTAGCTTACAAATTAAAGAATCCTTGTTGCTTTCAAAGCCACACTAAACTAAAATTAAAGCAAGATATTTGCATATTCTGCACATCAATTTTCATTGAATTGGGTGATGCTTGGTTTTGACCTTATTTGAAAATCATAATCATATAATGACTTCTGTACTAAGCTGCAAACCAACCATTGGTGGGGTATAACTAAAAAAAAATAACAAAAAAATCATCAACATTTTGCATGTTACCTATAGTAGGTATATATGTATTTACTAGAGAAGAGTGGGTTTGGGTTGCAATTCTAATGGTAGAGAGCATTATATTTGGAAAAGGCATTGAAAAGTAGATCAAACTGTACATTTATCTTTTAGCCTCAAAGCTTCTTAGCCTATCTCTTTGTCAAATTAACATAAAAACCTTAAATTTGTCTAAATTATAACCATTTTTTGTTATCTGAATTCTGTGTTAAGTTATCACTTTCAAGTAGCTTTAGAGCACAGTCACATAGAGCAGCAATTCCAAGTGATACCTGAGAGCTGGCACAACCTTAGATAGCTCAGTACTCAAATGACCTAGCCCTGTCTGGAGGTCTACCAAATACTTACTATAGTTGAAATTATATATTTTTTTTTTAACTAAGCTCTGTCAGACTAAACAAATACAACTGAGTTAGCAATTTAGAAGGTGAGGTACTGGTCTAATGCATGACAATTCCTAAGAGAAAAAAAAATATGAAATTCTAAAACTATTTTAAAACACTTATTTATATCATTCCAAAAGGTTGCTTTGCTTAAACATGCCCCCCCACACCCTGTGGAAGACACATATAGCCCAACTTACATATATCTTAATATTTTCAACATTGTGTGCTCTTTTCTTGTTTATTTGTACAACAAATGCTATAAAACTAACAGGAAGAAAAGCATAGCACTAATGAAAATATCAAGAGCATATCTACAAGGACCTAACAGAAAATATGCATAATTTCTATCAACAAGGTAATGTCAACTATTTTCTAGAACCCAGAAGGAGTTGCACTTTAAGACTTTTTAAAAGGTTGAGAAACTGTCATAAAATTCAATAATTTTAAGTCTAAACCATATTATAGATATAGGCTATATTTGTATATGGCTAGGGCATGTTCTTTGGATGAAGGATGACAGATTACCAAGGATTGCCCTTTTTGGCCAACCATCTAGGGCCAAACAAAAAGAAGGTCATTCCCAGTTGGTGTAGGAGGATGCCATAAGGAAAGATTTAAGGAAAATATGAACTTCCTGGGAGTATATAAAGAAAGAGCCTTTGAACAGATTCGGTTGGAGAAGTGTGTGTAGCTGTGTTGGACACAGGCAGATTGGTGCAGTAGTGAATTTTTAGTAGTAAATGGCACAGAAGCAGTAGTATATTTTTATAGAAATATTTAGACCACTGAGGGAAAAATTAGCCAAAAAGCATTCAGGAAAACTCTATTGGGGATCTTCTTCCATCCTGAGAATGCCCCAGTACATTTTCCACACATTACAGAATACATTTTGAGTAAACTTTGGTGGTAATTACTGTGACATCTATCAAAAAATCTTTTCCCATCTAACTTTTTTTAACTCCTCCAAACTCAAACACATGAAAGGCACTCATTTTAATAGCATTGATGAACTGAAACATGGCTTGTAAAATTTTTTTACAGATTTATTCAAAGAGAGACTACAAGGATGGATAAGGATGGATCTTTAGAGGTACATCAACCTTGACAAAGAATAGGTTGAAAAGATGCTATACAAATTTACTTATAATAGAAAGTTAATAAAAACAAATGTTGTGTATTTTTTAATAGACCTTGATGTTTAGGCTATGTTTCTCCATTAGCAGGGGGGGGGGTGTGTGAAGTAAATCAACCTTTAGAAACCACATAAGTAAGTAATTTATGATATTTCAAAGTAGTTTTCAGAATTTTACAGGGCTGCTTTTAGACATGGTGATGCACTAGAGTAATGCCAAAGGTGGATTTTACAGTGCAGTTAAAATAGTTAGCATTGCATATGGATGTAATGATCAACCTTAAATTACCTTCTGCAGCTAGGAGCAATCTATGGATTTCTCCTTGTAGAGCTCCAGAATGATGACTAGTTGTATGCAAGGTTCACTGGTGACCAGGAAAAATGCTCAAGCTAAAACTTTTTCAACTACTTTTAACATCTTCACTGTACCCACCATCTTTAGAAATCATACTACCTAGGTAAGTAAAGCTTTCCATTTGATTGATCTTTTTGTTACCTTAGTGACTGAGTCATCTTAACATTAATTTTCGAACCTATTAGAGCACCCTGAACTCATAAAACCTCTAAAAGTTCATTCATTCTGCTCAAACTTTTATCTAGGATGCCAAAATCATCAGCATAATCTAAGTCCAGGAAAGTTTTACTTCAACATTTAATTCCATGTTCTCCTATTCCCTATGCTGTGCTAATGGTAAAATGTAATTTTAAAAAAAAATTTGCAGGAATGAACCACTCAAAGCCTGAAACCACTCAGAGAAGGCATCATGGCAAAACAAAAAGCACACCATTGTTGAAAGCCCAAAACCAGAAACTTACGGCCAATAAAACATCAAAGGGAGTTGTCAAAGGCCTCCTTTAAAAGCCAGTCTTATGTCTAATTAATTTTAAACTGATTTTTTAATTCCATAACATAGTCTAAAACTAAAGACAAGGTAACAAGTGACCTTTTGGGGCCCCATTAAGGACTCAAAATGGAATTTACCCTGGAAGCATTATTAAATCTGGGGATATTATTATTAGATTATTAAATCTAAGTTATATGAATATGTATATGTTTACTGCTGGGAGGGCAATTTAAGGTAGACTAACCTAAGATGCATAATTTAAGATAAGACCAAGAACAGATCAGACCCAGAACAGATCAGACCAAGAACAGATCAAATAAGACTGAGAACAGATCAGATAAGATCATGAACATATCAGATTGGACCAAGAACAGATCAGACCAAGAACAGATCAGATAAGACTGAGAACAGATCACACCAAGAACTGATCAGATAAGACCAATAACAGATCAGACCCAGAACAGATCAGACCAAGAACAGATCAGATAAGACCAAGAACAGATCAGACAAGACCAAGAACATATCCAATTGGACCAAGAACAGATCAGACCTAGAATGGATCAGATAAGACTGAGAACAGATCAGATAAGACTGAGAACAGATCAGATAAGACCAAGAACAGATCAGACTCAGAACAGATCAGACCCAGAACAGATTAGATCAGACCAAGAACAGATCAGATAAGGCTGAGAACAGATCTGATAAGACCAAGAATATATCAGACCAAGAACATATCAGACCCAGAAAAGATCAGATCAGACCAAGAACAGATCAAATAAGACAGAGAACAGATCAGATAAGATCAAGAACATATCAGATTGGACCAAGAACAGATCAGACCAAGAATGGATCAGATAAGACTGAGAACAGATCATATCAGACCAAAGAATGGAGTAAAGTGATGCAAGAACATATCAGATTGGACCAAGAACAGATCAGACCAAGAATGGATCAGATAAGACTGAGAACAGATCATATCAGACCAAAGAATGGAGTAAAGTGATGCAGTCTCTTTTTAGCAAAGTTAGAAGGGTAAACTTCTAGTGCAGAGGCTTCTTGCTATCATGGAAAGTTGGCCAACTGATTTAGGTGAATGAAACTCTTAGGAATGGGTAGATATTTAATATTTCACATAAATGGCCTACAAATAAACTGAACATACCATACAATATCTTTTCCACGCTCTTTCAAAATATAACAATTGTTTTTAGTACAAATTCAATTTTAAGCTGTTTACAGACTCTCAAACATGATACCTTTTTCTCTCATTTTAGGTATGGCTTATATACCTCTATTAATACCACTCTTATTAAACCCACTTTACCTATAAATTGAATCAAGAGACAAATTTGAGAATCAATAAAAACATGAGAAATCATAGGCAGCATGATAGCACTGCCTAAGTAAAAAACAATGTGGGCACAATGTTTTTTTTCCTCCATACCCGGGCACTTAATATCAAATGAGTTGTTATAGAAACTTCGAAAAGGGTTCATTTGATTGGAAATTGGTGTGGCTAGTGCCCTTTTTAATAGTCAAAAGTGATTGGAGGGCAAGTAGCCCCCCCCCCCATGCCCATCATTCCCCCCAACACCTCCAATCAAAATTTTAAGATAGCCATTTTGTTCAGCATAGTTGATTTCCAGATAGAAAAAAATGTTTTTGAGGTGGACACTCCCCCACAACCCTCAGGGCAAGGGTTTTAAGTTATGCCCTGAGGGCAAATAAGAATGATGTTGGCACAATGTATCATTTATTATATTTTTTCCTTTAGAGCAGGGCACTTCATATCAAAGAAGTTGTCGTAGAGACTTTGAAAAGGGCTCATTCAATTGAAAATTGGAGTAGCTTGTGTCCTTTTTAATAGTTGAAAGTGATTGGAAGGCAACTAACACCCCTTCCATGCCCACCAGTTCCCGAAACACATCCAATCAAAATTTTTAGATAGCCATTTTGTTCAGCATAGTTGATTTCCAAATAGAAATTTTGTTTCTGAGGAGGACATTCCCCCACAGCCTTCAGGGCAAGGGCTGTAAGTGATGCCCTGGGGGTGCATAAGGTTTTTATAGAAGACATTATTGTAGAAACTTCAAAAAAGGCTCATATGATTGGAAATTCAAAGAGCTAGTGCCCTTTTTAATAGTCAAAAGTGATTGGAGGGCAACTAGCACCCCCCCCCCCGCCCATCATTCCCCCAAACAAATCCAATCAAAATTTTGAAATAGCCATTTTATTCAACGTAGTTTTAAGTTCTGGAAATTAGATATTTGAGGATGACAAACCCCCCCCAACAGCTCTCAAACTAAGGGTTGTATGTTTTATCCTGGGGGCATATAAGCTTTTTATGGAATGCATTGTCGTAGAAACTTCAAAAAGGGCTCATTCGAATGGAAATTGAAATGGCTAGGGCCCTATTTAATAGTCAAAAGTAATTGGAAGGCAACTAATGCCCCTTCCATGCCCACCATTTCCCCAAACAAATCCAATCAAAATTTTGAGATAGCCATTTTGTTCCATGCAGTTTAAAGTTCAGGAAATTATACATTTGAGCAGGACACTCCCCCCACAGTTTTCAAGCAAGGGTTATAAATTATGCCCTGGGGGGATATGTTTTTATTGAAATTTTTGTCATAGAAACTTCAAAAAGGTCTCATTCAATTATAAATTCAAAGATCTAGTGTCCTTTTTAATTGTTGAAAGTGATTTGAGGGCAACTAATCCCCCTCTCATGTCCAGCTTTTCCCAAAACACATCCAATCAAAATTTTTAGATGGCCATTTTATTCAGCGTAGTTGATTTTCAGATAGAAATTATGTTTTTGAGGAAGGCACTCCCCCATAGCCCTTAGGGCAAGAGTTGTAAGTTATCCCCTCGGGGCATATAAGGTTTTTATAGAATGTGTTGTTGTAGAAACTTCAAAAAGGGCTCATTTGATTGGAAATTGAAATGACTAGTGCCCTTTTTAATAGTTAAAAGTGATGGGAAGACAACTAACACCCCTTCCATGCCCACCATTTCCCCAAACATATCCTAACAAAATTATGAGATAGCCATTTTATTCCATGCAGTTTAAAGTTCAGGAAATTATAGCTTTGAGCAGAACACTCCCCCCACAGACTTCAAAGCAAGGGTTATAAGTTATGCCCTGGGAGCATATAAAGTTTTTATTGAAATCTTTGTTCTAGAAACTTGAAAAAGGGACTCATTTGATTGGAAATTCAAAGGGCTAGTGCCCTTTCTAAAAGTGATTATAGGGCAACTAGCCCCCCTCTCATGCCCATCTTTTCCCCAAACACAACCAATCAAAATTTTTAGAAAGCCATTTTGTTTCACACAGTTTAAAGTTCAGGAAATTATACCTTTGAGCATGATATTCCCCCCACAGTCTTCAGGGCAAGGGTTATAAGTTATACCCTGGGGGCATATAAGTTTTTATTGAAATCTTTGTCATAGAAACTTGAAAAAGAGATCTTTTGATTGCAAATTCAAAGTGCCCTTTTTAAGAGTCCAAAGTGATTTGAGGGCAACTAACCCCCCTCTCACACCTACCTTTTCCCCAAACACATACAGTACACATTTTGAGATCACAAATTTGTTCAAAGAAATTAAAAGTCCTGAAAATTAGGTCCTTAAATAGTCAGATCCCTACCCCCACAACCCTCAGAATCAGGGTGGGAATCTATGCCTTATCAAACGATAAGATTTTCAAATCAAGCGATGTTTTATAAAAATCAAAAAGGGCTCATTCAATGTCCACTGTCAGTTTAACATACATATACTGATATTTAGTAATCAAAATGTTAATATTATTTGATTTATTAAAGTTATAAAAGTAAGAACATTTATATTTTTTCAATAAAGTACAATTATTTTCTGGCCTTGGGAAGGCATAGGAGTTTTGACCACAACTTATGTTAATTTCTGCTCATTTTGAGTTTGACTTGGTTATTTATTGTAATTTCTGTTCATTTTGGGTTTCATTTAATTATCATTGCTGATTTGTGGTAGTTTCATGCTTTGTAGATTATTTTATTTTATTTCTGCTCATTTTTTGTTTAATGCAGTTCTTTACTTTTCTTTGAAAAAATTATTTTGGGGAAAAAATTTTTTTAATTAATATATAATATAGGCAATATATTTGTGTAAGGTTAGAAAGGTTAGGTTAAAATTGAATTTGAGCCAAAAACAATTATTATATTTGGAAAGAGCATAGAAAAGGTATGGAGTGATATGTTCATTTTATTTGTAGGTCATTTAAATGAATTATTTAATATTTACCCAGGAATGAATCCAATGCCAAAATGTAACCTGAAAAGCTAGCCTATTGCCAATCTATTATCTCTACCCTTTTCTTATTTCTAGGGATTAGAAGATTGCATAAAAGAAATGTCTATTAGCCTAAGCTGTGTGACTGAATTGTGACAAAAAACATTTTGGTAAAAATCTAGTTTAGCTACTTTTTGCTATCTTGAAAAGGGGTTAGGATAGGAAAACAAAATCTTCAGTAATGAATTCAGGGACAAAAACATACTCTAGGAAGGTATTGCCAAGCATTCATGTTGCACCTATTGAAATTTTGACAAACCAACATTTTACATTAATTTTCAGTTATCTGTTTCTTTTTCTCTGGTTTTAGTTCAGAAAATGCAACTCCTGATATTTGAGTAGAATTTTAAGCCATATCAGTGGGTTGTTTCAGAATGCAGGAAATGCATTTGTGGATCTTTGAAACCTCATGAATTGGGATTAAGTAAATTTGTGAAGCTGAAAACAGTTTTATTGTACTTCATTTAAGCAGAAGATCTAGGTTTTGCAAGGTTTCATTTCTATAACTCACATATTTTTAAAGGTCATCAAAGGTCAGGACCCTCTAGATGGAGACAGGGTGGAGGTGGATACTTCAAAATATCTTCCCAGGACATACTTTAGCCTGTAGACCCATCCCTGAAAGTTTCATTTTCTTAACCTAACCCCTTTCCAAGATAGTCAAAAGTAGCTAAAGTAGAATTTTACCAAAAAAGACATCAAATTGTGTAGGCCTATGCACTTTATTCCTAACTCAATAATGATTTGGTAAAATGGTTCTGTCTGTAGAGGTAAATTTGAACTTTACACCACACCACCCCCAATGTGTAAATATATAGCCTACCCTAAATTGGTATATATATAAGGTTAGGGGTAAAGTTCATTTCCAATGAAAATGCATGTTAAATTTGGGTTCAGGATGCATTTCTGACTATAAGGGTAAGTTTATTTCCTAGCTACGTGAATAGTCCGTTAACATGAACCTTACCTGCTTATTTTATGGAGGTAATATGCCTTTGTGGGCTGAGCCTTGACTCAGTTTGGCAAGTCACTAGGCCTACTCATTCTGAGAGAACAACACCCATGTGTAGAATTGGGCCTATCTGTGATGCTAGGCTATAAAATTATAGAAAATATTATGTGAAAATTGGATGCTTTCTTTTTATTTCAGTGTCAATTCCATACCTCATAAAGCTATCCTAGCTTTTCATTTTCTGTTACTGCTTCTCAAAATAAGCGACTGTCCCAGTGTTGCCAGATCGTGAACAAAAAAGTAAGCCGCAGCCTTTGAAAAACAAGCCAAAAATAATCCAGACAATTTTTTTCCCAGAATCTAACTTTACTTTTAAAGGTGTCCAAGTTTTGACGGCCGTTTTATAGAAATACTTACCACTATTCAGGTCCTTTGATCCTACTGGCATTATCCACCTTTCAATTCGTTCCCTGGCTTGAGGAAGTTCAGTTCCAGTGTAGAGATTATTTTGAGGCTGCATTTAGTAGAATTGCAATAAACCGCTACCCCATGTGGAACTCTAGAGACTTTACAGAAATTCCCGCGCGCTATGTTCAGAAAATGCTCGACCGTGCTGACTTTCCTGTCCAACAGTTCGGGGAAAATTATTAACGAGGACGCCCACCGGCTCGATTTCTCCTGTGTTAGTTCGAGCACTGTCCGTGTGTGCGCCGCAATTTCTTTATCCCATAATTTCACTGAGTCGGACCTCCGATTATTACAATGATACTCTACGACCCAAGGCGTGTTAATGTCAATCTTTCGATTCAGTCAGTGGATATTTTTGGCGCAATAGAATTATTGCCAGAACAAATTCTTAAATTTATGTCCCAGCCCTTATTAATTGGTTAGACAAAATGATGCATTAGTTTATAACGACCGTAATCCACTGACAAAAACAAAAAAGATCATTAGATCATTGGTTTATTATCACATAGATACACAAACAAAATCAGATCATTGGGATATTATCACATATAGATTCATAAAATTATAGAAATCACTTTGTGTAAAGTCAAAGCTTTGGGATAAAATCCTTTTCCTAATGCTAAATGCGATGCTAAAACGCCCTTAAAGGGCTACGAAAAATACACAAGGAACACAATCGTACTTTTGTCTTTATCACAAGTCCATTCCAGGGTCATAATTGGCTATCTCGAACCAAATTACGTCCCTGGGACCAAGAACAAATAAGACTGAGTAGAACCACCGTCTTTGGTCCATGCACCGACTCTTGGATAACCCGTAAAATCTGAGCGGAGGTGGAGCCAATTTGAGAACTGGCTGAGCACTGAGTTGACGGCCGTCTACTTTCCCTCTTCGCCACCGCGCATTTGCGAGGAAAAGACCGTAGCAGGCCTCCAGGCGTGTATGATTAGTGTAATCAATCACTTTCATTTGTTCTCACTCAATTTTTCTTCTCCAGGGCTGTACTGCGATGAGCTAGTTGTAGAGGTAACGAATTGTAATGTTCCACGCCAGCTCCACATCCACTCAAATTTGCCGGATATCAACCGTATTTTATTCGACTCCGCAAGGCTGTAGTATCGATATAGGGAGACGAAGGCTCCTAGTCTTCATTTGTTCTTGCTAGGACGGATCTCCAGTTTCCTGTTTGATGAGCCACATTTTAGCGAAGTCCGAACATTCCACCACTTTAAACATGGATGGGAAGTATCGTGGGCCAGATTGGGACTGACACGCGTTATAAATTTCGATACTTTTACGTAAGACAAAATAAGAATTGAATTTTGTTGCTGTGCTGCGAGAGCCAACTCACTCATCGATTTCAGAAGTTTACAACTTATCATAATTATATTGACCTTTAGCGCAATATGGCTGTCCGAACTCTGGCTGCCAGTCGTTGAGTGAGTGCGTACCTTTTAAGGCGCTTTATGACGGGAAAACTTAAAAATTGTGGCAGTTTGGAAAAAAATGCTCCAGGATGGAATTTTCGGTAATTAAGAATATCCGTCTTTCATAGCCCTTTAAGATTGACCAAATGCCTCTAAGATGTCACTGAGTTCATCTTCTTCGCGGTAAGCGTCAGGCGCATCAGCTCTGCCACATCGTCCACTGTCAGAAGCATTTTCAGCTCCATTTTTCGAATATATGGAACTGTTGAATGAAGTCATTTTGGCCGATGGTACGAATGACGAACAGCAGTGGCCACTGACAGACATCCACAGTCGAAAAATCAAAATTGCGTTTAGCATTGGTAAAAGCATTCTATTCCGAAGCTTTGACTTTACACAGTTCATCATAGAAAACGCTCTCTCAACGACTGCGTTGCTGATACGCAAACTCAGCAACGACAATGCCCACTTTGCCAAATTCTGAAAGACTGGCTCTCCAATAGGGATGCATATTTGAAGTTTTGTTCATTTCTATCTTGCATTTAATGGACAAAAATTGTGTATGATCCTTCATTTATCTTTTCTGGAGGAATATTTTTTATCATTTTTAGAATTTGTAATTAATTTTTCCAACTAGTTGACTAATAACTTCTCCCCAGCAGAGCTTAATTTTTCGCAGGGGTTTGTACAGAGATACAAACCACAAAAAATAGCTAGAGTGTACATGACGACAGCATGACGACTCCTGGACGACTCACATGAACTAAACAGCTAAACAGGATCTGTAGATGTTACAGACATGTCTGTTATGAGGTTGATTCCTGGCGTTATTCTATACTAACAAGTAACAGCTAATATACTGTACCTTCAGCTGTAGTTCAACCCCATGACTTAATGGCTAATGCTTTTTATGCTGTTGTTACGAAGCCACGTGTCTCTTAGGATTTGAAAACTTCACCATACTGCCACGGTTAGATTCGTATTTTGACCATAGAGTCAATACGTGATTTTGACCTTTCGTGAGCATTCGTTCGTTCGTTCGTTCGAGAATCGGATGAATTGCCAAAAAAAAATAAATTCTTCCCGAAAAAGTAAATGACGCCAAGAAATAAGCCAGCTCAAAATAAAAATAGCCAAGTTTTAAGCCACAAACCAGTTCCAAACATTTTCACGCCAGTCGCCAACAAAATAAGCCAGTTTGGCGTAAAATAAGCCAATCTGGCAACACTGGACTGTCCCTACACTTCTGGGTCGTCATCAGCATTGCCAACCCTTCAAAACAAAATATACCCCAAATGTTACGAAAAATGTACCAAAGACAAAAAAATTGTACCATATCCCAATTTTTTTGGCGTGTTACGCTTCGCGTAACATGCGGATCGTCAGTGACTTATGGGAAACCGGCCCACGTTCGCCACTTTCCTGGTTATTTATTTTTTGTAAACACAGTTTTCGAGTTTAAATAATTCTGAAAGTTGCCACGTATATATTCATGTTCGGGGTATCTCTAAAAAAATCCCTGACGACCAATGTTTCTGGATGTGGCAGGAAAATGGGTTACACTGATATAGTCCGAAAGTGGCAAACCAGGGCCATCCCGGTTCACATTCGCCACCGTCTTGGCCCACGTTCGCCACCGTCTTAACTCAAGTCAAGAAAAGCTCTTACTTCTATAGAATTAATCCTAGGATTTGTTTTTTATCCGATTTTTAATTGTCTTTCAGAATTCAGATACAAAAATTTATAAGGCTTGGTACAGTGGCCTACTCAAAGACCCACCTTCTATAAATCAAATATTAGCTAAGTTTACTGCTGAAGGCAATCTCATTAGATGGAACCCTACTACCAATTAACGCATCTTATATCTTGAAAGGTCAACACCAAACCTTAGCCTTTCGGCAAGTCTTGAAGTCCCGCCCGAGACTGAGTGACTACCTAATCTTGTTACAACCTCGGACTTTAAGAAGCATGATTCTTCTTCGGTAAGCACAAACTTGTTTGTTTCTACACACTTCAAGAATTGAACATCAAGTTCAACTTGATATTCCCTCAAAACTTTCGCAACAAAGAAGCACTTAGCACTCTTTTTACCTGCAAGTCCAACTAAAACATAGTCACCGACTTTTATTGGTTTGTTTCCCACATCTTCCTCATCTTCTTCTAGCTCAAGGCTGTCCCCACTCTCACTGCCAAGCTCCATCTCAAAACGATCAGACTCGCTTTCACCATTGAGGAACAATTACTTGCTTGCTTCTTGCAATTTAGCTTTCTTTCCGCTCTTCTTTTCCTGTTTTTTTTTGTTATTTCTTGCTCTTTTTTGCAGCTTTCAGCTCCTCTTCCTGGCGGATTCTTTCCTTCACTGGGGTATCTGTCAAAATTTCGGTAGTCCTTTTTTTCACTACACGTCTGATTTGTTTTCTCGGAGAACCTTTCAGAAGTGGAGATACATCAACTAGTTCAGAGAAGCTTTTTTCAGCTTGTCCATGTAAAGGGAGTCCTGAGAAAGATTGGGTATCGTTCTCATGGTTCGTGGGCTGATTAGCCGCATCATCGTCAGCAGAACAAGCAGTGCGTGAGGGAGGTTCCATGTCACCGTGGTTAGACGTAGATGGTCGATCAGAGACATAAGAACTGAGGAACTCGTGATCTTTGAAAATCTGGGAATTGTAAGGGAAAATGCTGGTGCAGCGAAAACCGTTGATTATGTTTACTGCGGTCAGTGCTTTGGGATACGCTTTTCCACAAAGCTAAGAGACATGATACATTGAGGAATTCTTGCATTTATGCTCTGTCATAAAAGTAGCAGATTCCCTGTTGTAGAAAGCTTTCAAATGAAACATAACTGACCTGTCCAGTGGTTGCAGCTTATGCGTTGTATGAGGTGGAACGGTGAGGATGACAACTCCGTTTTCTTTGGCTAAGTCAAGCACTTCACTACTGTAACGACTAATGTGATTGTCAAGTATTAGAAGCACAGGATTAGCCTTACTTGGTCTTGTATGACTGATAAAATGGTTCATCCAAACAATAAATAACTTATTACACATCCAACCAGAAGCCGTTTCTGACCCGTGAGCAATGGTGCCTGGTGGTGCTCCTTTCAGTAAGATTTCGGGGCAATTCTTGCGAGGAAAAATGAGCATAGGAGGGACACTATTACCCATGGCACTAACGCAAACACACCTAGTAATATTTTGCCCTCTTTCTGCTGACGTTACCTTCCCAACCTGTTTTTGTCCTTTTTCTGAAACAATTTTCCCTGGCTTTTGGACTGTTGATAGTCCGGTTTCGTCTACATTCCAAATATTTTGCGCGGTAAATTTGTAGCGCTCGTACACATCACCGAAATTTTTAAAAAATCTCCCAACTATCACACGATTGAAAGTAGTTACACGGCCAAGACTGGTTGCTTCAGGCACTCTTATAGTAAGATTTGGGTGTCTTGCCATAAAACCACGGTACCTATCTTCACCTGCAGCATTTTGATTGTCACTGCTTGTCCATGAATTTGGGATGGTAAGTCCTTTGGCAAGAGAATACCTGAAAGTAAACTGACGAACTTCAAGCGGTGTTAAACCATAATGCATATGGCACACAACTTGCAAGTATTTAGCAAGAGCATTTTCTATTTCTTCTGTAAAGATCTGTCTTGTAGCATGAAGTGGTGAGAAAAATGAGAGAGGTAGAAGTTCAATATCCACATCCTGTTTCTCAGCCTTGGTGACGTATCCCCTCAGAGTTGTCCGTAGTATTACATATTTTTCTTACAGCCATTTTCTTGTTCTGTTTCTTTGCAATAACTTCGATTACAGTAGCTCGGAGCAGCTTAGGGTCCACACCCCCCTTCTTCCTTTCTTCTGCTGGAATGGTTTTTCGCACCATTATGCCCTAAAACAAGTTAGAATATGGTAAGCCACAGAATTTTTTTAGTTTTGTTTTTAATAGCCGTTGGCAAGTAGGAAATTTCATTGAGAGAGTTCAGCTTATATATGGGTTTTACCTCATTTGATTACTCGTGGATGATAATTCGATTTGTTGAACAATGTGGAGTATGTTCTTTCAGGTATTTTGATTAAGAAATAAAATAAAATTTAAAAAAAAAGTTGATTTTTTTTTTTAAATCCATCTTGAGACATAAAATTTTAAAGCGTTGAGGGGTTGACAACTGTGGTATTAAATCGATGGTATAGAAACCAAACTAAACTGTGGCCCCCTCCACAGTTTTCTCTCTACCAACCATAGTAGAGATCTACCTCTTGACACTTCATGTTGCCCTAGTAACGTAAACATAGCTGAGGCTACAATAGAAAAGTTTATATTACAGACAGCGCAATGGCACTGCCTAAGTAAAGAACGTGGGAACAGTATATTTTTTTATCTTCTGACCAAGGCAGTTCCCGTGGAATGAGTTGAACAGAATTTTTGCTTTACTGAAAAATTATAAATTATATGTTTTCACTTTTTTAACTTTAATAAATCAAAAATTATTAAGACTTAAAGTAAATTCAGCATATGTATATTAAACTGACAATGTACGTTCATTTGGTCCATACCCCATTTTTCTGCTGGAAGGATTTTTCGCGCCATTATACCCTAAAATAAGTTAGAATATTGTTGGCCAGAGAAGTTCTTTATTTTAAGTTTTTTCATCAAGCTATTTTTTTGGGCCAAGCAAGGTTTGATCCAACCATATTGAATCTCCCAGGCTAAAGAAAATGGGATTGCCGTTCCTTTATCGAGTGTATCTGACAAAATATTAAGTAAATATCGATGATGTTGCAAAAATTTAGCTTTCCAGATTTGCCAGGCCCAGGATCGCCAGTCCTAGAGTGGTGAACCTGAGCTGGTTTTTTCTGGCCAACGTGGGCTTTTTACCTCTTTGGAGAAAAATCAGCACTTTTCAGTTGTTATCGTAGATGGCGATAAATATCTATCATTAATAGTTTACTTAGTCTCAGACGTTTCTATCGAGACAAAAAGTACTCTCTTACCTTTACGTTAGAGACCGACTTTTTCATTTTCCCTTAACACAAAAATTTACTTTTCAAGCTCTAGAAATCAACTTACCTTACAAAATCTGCAAAATAGGGTTCAACTCAAAGTTAGATACACCAAAACTTTCACTACTAGATGGCAACTTAAAAGCTTGTTTACGGGAATTTTTCAATAGATGGCTCCCTAGTTAAAGGCAAATGACGAACCTGGGCTGTGGCAAAACTGGGCCGGTCTCCCCTACAGTACTATCTATGAAAATTTTGTATAAGACATTTACATTCACTTTCTTTCTCCATTCTTTCGTTTTTCTTTCTCTTCTAATGCAGAACATGTGCTCCTGACAGTGCTTAAAGAAAATGTTCGGAGTAACATATATTACTGCAGTAGCATTTTACTATAGGCCAAAAAAAAGTCATTGTTTTTGGCCATTTACGACCGTTTATAGCACCACCCTGAAATTGGTCCCAAATGACGATTTTAATACAAAACAGGGGCTAAAATCGAGTTTTAACATTGTAATCTTACAGAATATTGCCCAAAAGCAGTTGTTGGCAGTTTATTCTGTTTAAATTTACAGCTGAAAAGACCCGAGTTTATTCATTAACGAGTGTTGGCCTCAGGCGGCTTGGTGCTGCGGTGAGTTGTTAGTAGTAGTAGTAATAGTAGGAGTGTTGTAAGTGTTGCTGACGGAAGGATTTTGACTGTATATATTTGTTGTTCATTTTAGTTTATCATTACTTTAGGCATTTTTAATACCCTTTACCTTAGCTGCTCAGATTGGTCTTGACACAAAATCATAGACACACTAAAACTAACACACACACACAAAAAAACTTACACACACACTCAAAAAATTACATTCACACAAAAACTTACATGCACACAAAAACTAACTCACACAAAAACTAGCACACTCGCAAAAAAAATTACACACACACACAAACACTTACACACACACACACGAAAAATTACGCACACACACGAAAACTTACACACACACACACCAAAACTTACACACACACAAAAACTTACACACACTTACCATATCACAGTTACATTGTCTTAATTTTTCAAATTTCATTTTGAATTTCTGTCGTGAAATGCAAGAGTTGGAATATTTCAGTAGTGACTTGTTGTGCTTTACCTTCTCACAGTTACATTCTCTTGATTTTTCGAAGTTCATTTTGAATTTCTGTCATGAAATGCAAGAGTTGGAAAATTGGGGTCTTAGTCCACCAACCCGAATGGTGGAAATACACTAGCTCAGTATTGGGGTCCCAGTCCACCAGCCTGAACGGTGGAAATTCACTAGCTCAGAATTGGAGTCTTAGTCCACCAGCCTTTTTGGTGGAAATCCACTAGCTCAATTTTGGGGTCTCAGTCCACCATTCTGTTTGTTGGAAATTAACTGTTTTTGTTAGTTTTGTTTAACATATCATGAGCGCTCTTTATAAGTTAACCTAACCTTTTCCGGTGAGTATGGTTAGGTTAGGCTATATTAAGTTAGGTTAGGTTAAGTTAGGTTAGGTAAGCCCATGTACGCTTCACTTAGGTTAGCTTAGGTTAGGTGAGAGACAGGCAAAAAGTTAGGTGTATGATTAGGTTAGGTTAGGTTAGATTAAGTTAGGATAGGTTAAGTTAGGTTAGGCTAGGTTAGCCTACGTACGGGCGCGTACAATTTGTGACAGTTTGTGACAGTAATTACTGTCACAAGTGTGTGTGTGTACGGGTGTGTGTGTGTGTGTGTGTGTGTGTGTGTGTGTGTGTGTGTGTGTGTGTGTGTGTGTGTGTGTGTGTGTGTGTGTGTGTGTGTGTGTGTGTGTGTGTGTGTGTGTGTGTGTGTGTGTGTGTGTGTGTGTGTGTGTGTGTGTGTGTGTGTGTGTGTGTGTGTGTGTGTGTGTGTGTGTGTGTGTGTGTGTGTGTGTGTGTGTGTGTGTGTGTGTGTGTGTGTGTGTGTGTGTGTGTGTGTGTGTGTGTGTGTGTGTGTGTGTGTGTGTGTGTGTGTGTGTGTGTGTGTGTGTGTGTGTGTGTGTGTGTGTGTGTGTGTGTGTGTGTGTGTGTGTGTGTGTGTGTGTGTGTGTGTGTGTGTGTGTGTGTGTGTGTGTGTGTGTGTGTGTGTGTGTGTGTGTGTGTGTGTGTGTGTGTGTGTGTGTGTGTGTGTGTGTGTGTGTGTGTGTGTGTGTGTGTGTGATCGATGTGCTAGTGTGTGTAGACTGCTGTGTGTGTGTGTGTGTGTGTGTGTGTGTAGTGTGTGTGTGTGTGTGTGTGTGTAGTGTGTGTGTAGATGTGTGTGTGTGTGTGAAGATAGAGGTCTTATTGCGTATCAGATACCGGAGTTATACTTCGATTCTGAATTTTCTTCGAAAGAATTCAAAAAGAAGTTCCACTTTGATTCTGAGTTTTCTCAAAGAAGTGAAGAAAAGTTCAAGTTCTCTTCTGAATTTCACCATAGAAGAGAAAAATGTTAAGGTTCGATTCTGAGCTTTTTCCAAAGAAAAGAAAAATTTTAAACTTTGATTCTGACTTTTTTCCTAAGAAGAGATTCAGCACAGTTACACTTCAGTTCCGAGTTCCTGCAAAGAATAAAAGATTGTACTTAAGTTTTGAATTTTCTCAAAAAAGAGAAAAAGTTACACTTCGATTCTGAATTATCTCAAAGAAGAGAAAAATGCCAAGTTTTGTTCTGGATTTTTACGTAGAAGAGAAAAAAAAGCTAGACTCCCATTCTGAATTTTTTCCAGAGAAGAGAAAAAGTTCTACTTTAATTCTGAATCTCCTCAATGAAGAGAAAAAAGTTAAAGTTCGATTACAAATTTCTCAGAAGAATAGAACAAGTTCCATTCGAGTTCTGAATTTTCTCAAAGAAGAGAGAAAATTTCAAGTTCTGTTCTTAACTTTTCCATAGAAAAGAAAAAAAGTCACTTCTGTTTTGAATTTTTTTCAAAGAAGATAAAAACATATACTCCGGTTCTGAGATGCAATAGGGCCTCTTGTTGACAACCACAAGTCTACAACAATTATAAGTCTCCATACAAACTATTACAACGACCATGCTGCAATAGTAGTCTATAGAACTAGTACATCGATCACACACACACACACACACACACACACACACACACACACACACACACACACACACACACACACACACACACACACACACACACACACACACACACACACACACACACACACACACACACACACACACACACACACACACACACACACACACACACACACACACACACACACACACACACACACACACACACACACACACACACACACACACACACACACACACACACACACACACACACACACACACACACACACACACACACACACACACACACACACACACACACACACACACACACACACACACACACACACACACACACACACACACACACACACACACACACACACACACACACACACACACACACACACACACACACACACACACACACACACACACACACACACACACACACACACACACACACACACACACGTACACACACACACTTGTGACAGTAATTACTGTCACAAACTGTCACAAATTGTACGCACCCGTACGTAGGCTAACCTAGCCTAACCTAACTTAACCTATCCTAACTTAATCTAACCTAACCTAACCTAATCATACACCTAACTTTTTCCCTGTCTCTCACCTAACCTAAGCTAACCTAAGTGAAGCGTACATGGGCTAACCTAACTTAACCTAACCTAACTTAATCTAGTCTAACCTAACCATACTCGCCGGAAAAGGTTAGGTTAACTTATCATGAGCGCTCATGATAATTTAACATAACCTAACTTAAACAGTGAATTTACACCAATAAGACTGGAGGACTGAGAACCCAAAATAGAGCGCGTGGATTTCAACCATAAAGGCAGGTGGACTAAGACCCCAATTCTGAGCTAGTGAATTTCCACCGTTCAGGCTGGTGGACTGGGATCCCAATATTGAGCTAGTGGATTTCCACCATTCGGGTTGGTGGACTAAGACCCCAATTTTCCAACTCTTGCATTTCATGACAGAAATTCAAAATGAACTTCGAAAAATCAAGAGAATGTAACTGTGAGAAGGTAAAGCACAACAAGTCACTACTGAAATATTCCAACTCTTGCATTTCACGACAGAAATTCAAAATGAAATTTGAAAAATTAAGACAATGTAACTGTGATATGGTAAGTGTGTGTAAGTTTTTGCGTGTGGGTGTAAGTTTTTGTGTGTGTGTGTGTAAGTTTTCGTGTGTGTGTCTAAGCTTTCGTGTGTGTGTGTATAAGTTTTTGTGGGTGTGTGTAAGTTTTTGTGTGTGTGTGTAAGTTTTTGTGTGCATGTAAGTTTTTGTGTGCATGTAAGTTTTTGTGTGCATGTAAGTTTTTGCTTGTGGGTGTAAGTTTTTGTGTGTGTGTGTGTAAGTTTTTGTGTGTCTAAGCTTTTGTGTCAAGACCAATCTGAGCAGCTAAGGTAAAGGGTATTTGAAAAATGTCTAAAGTAATGATAAACTAAAATGAAGAACAAATATATACAGTCAAAATCCTTCCGTCAGCAACACTTACAACACTCCTACTATTACTACTACTACTAACAACTCACCGCAGCACCAAGCCGCCTGAGGCCAACACTCGTTAATGAATAAACTCGGGTCTTTTCAGCTGTAAATTTAAACAGAATAAACTGCCAACAACTGCTTTTGGGCAATATTCTGTAAGATTACAATGTTAAAACTCGATTTTAGCCCCTGTTTTGTATTAAAATCGTCATTTGGGACCAATTTCAGGGTGGTGCTATAAACGGTCGTAAATGGCCAAAAACAATGACTTTTTTTGGCCTATAGTAAAATGCTACTGCAGTAATATATGTTACTCCGAACATTTTCTTTAAGCACTGTCAGGAGCACATGTTCTGCATTAGAAGAGAAAGAAAAACGAAAGAATGGAGAAAGAAAGTGAATGTAAATGTCTTATACAAAATTTTCATAGATAGTACTGTAGGGGAGACCGGCCCAGTTTTGCCACAGCCCAGGTTCGTCATTTGCCTTTAACTAGGGAGCCATCTATTGAAAAATTCCCGTAAACAAGCTTTTAAGTTGCCATCTAGTAGTGAAAGTTTTGGTGTATCTAACTTTGAGTTGAACCCTATTTTGCAGATTTTGTAAGGTAAGTTGATTTCTAGAGCTTGAAAAGTAAATTTTTGTGTTAAGGGAAAATGAAAAAGTCGGTCTCTAACGTAAAGGTAAGAGAGTACTTTTTGTCTCGATAGAAACGTCTGAGACTAAGTAAACTAATAATGATAGATATTTATCGCCATCTACGATAACAACTGAAAAGTGCTGATTTTTCTCCAAAGAGGTAAAAAGCCCACGTTGGCCAGAAAAAACCAGCTCAGGTTCACCACTCTAGGACTGGCGATCCTGGGCCTGGCAAATCTGGAAAGCTAAATTTTTGCAACATCATCGATATTTACTTAATATTTTGTCAGATACACTCGATAAAGGAACGGCAATCCCATTTTCCTTAGCCTGGGAGATTCAATATGGTTGGATCAAACCTTGCTTGGCCCAAAAAAATAGCTTGATGAAAAAACTTAAAATAAAGAACTTCTCTGGCCAACAATATTCTAACTTATTTTAGGGTATAATGGCGCGAAAAATCCTTCCAGCAGAAAAATGGGGTATGGACCAAATGAACGTACATTGTCAGTTTAATATACATATGCTGAATTTACTTTAAGTCTTAATAATTTTTGATTTATTAAAGTTAAAAAAGTGAAAACATATAATTTATAATTTTTCAGTAAAGCAAAAATTCTGTTCAACTCATTCCACGGGAACTGCCTTGGTCAGAAGATAAAAAAAATATATTGTTCCCACGTTCTTTACTTAGGCAGTGCCATTGCGCTGTCTGTAATATAAACTTTTCTATTGTAGCCTCAGCTATGTTTACGTTACTAGGGCAACATGAAGTGTCAAGAGGTAGATCTCTACTATGGTTGGTAGAGAGAAAACTGTGGAGGGGGCCAAAGTTTAGTTTGGTTTCTATACCATCGATTTAATACCACAGTTGTCAACCCCTCAACGCTTTAAAATGTTATGTCTCAAGATGGATTTAAAAAAAAAAATCAACTTTTTTTTTAAATTTTATTTTATTTCTTAATCAAAATACCTGAAAGAACATACTCCACATTGTTCAACAAATCGAATTATCATCCACGAGTAATCAAATGAGGTAAAACCCATATATAAGCTGAACTCTCTCAATGAAATTTCCTACTTGCCAACGGCTATTAAAAACAAAACTAAAAAAATTCTGTGGCTTACCATATTCTAACTTGTTTTAGGGCATAATGGTGCGAAAAACCATTCCAGCAGAAGAAAGGAAGAAGGGGGGTGTGGACCCTAAGCTGCTCCGAGCTACTGTAATCGAAGTTATTGCAAAGAAATAGAACAAGAAAACGGCTGCAAAAAAATATGGAATACCACGGACAACTCTGAGGGGATACGTCACCAAGGCTGAGGAACAGGATTTGGATATTGAGCTTCTACCTCTCTCATTTCTCTCACCACTTTATGCTACAAGACAGATCTTTACAGAAGAAATAGAAAATGCTCTTGCTAAATACTTGCAAGTTGTGTGCCATATGCATTATGGTTTAACACCGCTTGAAGTTCGTCAGTTTACTTTCAGGTATTCTCTTGCCAAAGTATTTACCATTCCAAATTCATGGACAAGCAGTGACAATCAAAATGCTGCAGGTGAAGATAGGTACCGTGGTTTTATGGCAAGACACCCAAATCTTACTATAAGAGTGCCTGAAGCAACCAGTCTTGGCCGTGTAACTACTTTCAATCGTGTGATAGTTGGGAGATTTTTTAAAAATTTCGGTGATGTGTACGAGCGCTACAAATTTACCGCGCAAAATATTTGGAATGTAGACGAAACCGGACTATCAACAGTCCAAAAGCCAGGGAAAATTGTTTCAGAAAAAGGACAAAAACAGGTTGGGAAGGTAACGTCAGCAGAAAGAGGGCAAAATATTACTAGGTGTGTTTGCGTTAGTGCCATGGGTAATAGTGTCCCTCCTATGCTCATTTTTCCTCGCAAGAATTGCCCCGAAATCTTACTGAAAGGAGCACCACCAGGCACCATTGCTCACGGGTCAGAAACGGCTTCTGGTTGGATGTGTAATAAGTTATTTATTGTTTGGATGAACCATTTTATCAGTTATACAAGACCGAGTAAGGCTAATCCTGTGCTTCTAATACTTGACAATCACATTAGTCGTTACAGTAGTGAAGTGCTTGACTTAGCCAAAGAAAACGGAGTTGTCATCCTCACCGTTCCACCTCATACAACGCATAAGCTGCAACCACTGGACAGGTCAGTTATGTTTCATTTGAAAGCTTTCTACAATAGAGAATCTGCTACTTTTATGACAGAGCATAAATGCAAGAATTCCTCAATGTATCATGTCTCTTAGCTTTGTGGAAAAGCGTATCCCAAAGCACTGACCGCAGTAAACATAATCAACGGTTTTCGCTGCACCAGCATTTTCCCTTACAATTCCCAGATTTTCAAAGATCACGAGTTCCTCAGTTCTTATGTCTCTGATCGACCATCTACGTCTAACCACGGTGACATGGAACCTCCCTCACGCACTGCTTGTTCTGCTGACGATGATGCGGCTAATCAGCCCACGAACCATGAGAACGATACCCAATCTTTCTCAGGACTCCCTTTACATGGACAAGCTGAAAAAAGCTTCTCTGAACTAGTTGATGTATCTCCACTTCTGAAAGGTTCTCCGAGAAAACAAATCAGACGTGTAGTGAAAAAAAGGACTACCGAAATTTTGACAGATACCCCAGTGAAGGAAAGAATCCGCCAGGAAGAGGAGCTGAAAGCTGCAAAAAAGAGCAAGAAATAACAAAAAAAAACAGGAAAAGAAGAGCGGAAAGAAAGCTAAATTGCAAGAAGCAAGCAAGTAATTGTTCCTCAATGGTGAAAGCGAGTCTGATCGTTTTGAGATGGAGCTTGGCAGTGAGAGTGGGGACAGCCTTGAGCTAGAAGAAGATGAGGAAGATGTGGGAAACAAACCAATAAAAGTCGGTGACTATGTTTTAGTTGGACTTGCAGGTAAAAAGAGTGCTAAGTGCTTCTTTGTTGCGAAAGTTTTGAGGGAATATCAAGTTGAACTTGATGTTCAATTCTTGAAGTGTGTAGAAACAAACAAGTTTGTGCTTACCGAAGAAGAATCATGCTTCTTAAAGTCCGAGGTTGTAACAAGATTAGGTAGTCACTCAGTCTCGGGCGGGACTTCAAGACTTGCCGAAAGGCTAAGGTTTGGTGTTGACCTTTCAAGATATAAGATGCGTTAATTGGTAGTAGGGTTCCATCTAATGAGATTGCCTTCAGCAGTAAACTTAGCTAATATTTGATTTATAGAAGGTGGGTCTTTGAGTAGGCCACTGTACCAAGCCTTATAAATTTTTGTATCTGAATTCTGAAAGACAATTAAAAATCGGATAAAAAAAAATCCTAGGATTAATTCTATAGAAGTAAGAGCTTTTCTTGACTTGAGTTAAGACGGTGGCGAACGTGGGCCAAGACGGTGGCGAATGTGAACCGGGATGGCCCTGGTTTGCCACTTTCTGACTACATCAGTGTAACCCATTTTCCTGCCACATCCAGAAACATTGGTCGTCAGGGATTTTTTTAGAGATACCCCGAACATGAATATATACGTGGCAACTTTCAGAATTATTTAAACTCGAAAACTGTGTTTACAAAAAATAAATAACCAGAAAAGTGGCGAGCATGGGCCGGTTTCCCTAAGTCACTGACGATCCGCATGTTACGCGAAGCGTAACACGCCAAAAAAATTGGGATATGGTACAATTTTTTTGTCTTTGGTACATTTTTCGTAACATTTGGGGTATATTTTGTTTTGAAGGGTTGGCAATGCTGATGACGACCCAGAAGTGTAGGGACAGTCCAGTGTTGCCAGATTGGCTTATTTTACGCCAAACTGGCTTATTTTGTTGGCGACTGGCGTGAAAATGTTTGGAACTGGTTTGTGGCTTAAAACTTGGCTATTTTTATTTTGAGCTGGCTTATTTCTTGGCGTCATTTACTTTTTCGGGAAGAATTTTTTTTTTTTTGGTAATTCATCCGATTCTCGAACGAACGAACGAACGAATGCTCACGAAAGGTCAAAATCACGTATTGACTCTATGGTCAAAATACGAATCTAACCGCGGCAGTGTGGTGAAGTTTTCAAATCCTAAGAGACACGTGGCTTCGTAACAACAGCATAAAAAGCATTAGCCATTAAGTCATGGGGTTGAACTACAGCTGAAGGTACAGTATATTAGCTGTTACTTGTTAGTATAGAATAATGCCAGGAATCAACCTCATCACAGACATGTCTGTAACATTATAACATTAAGATACACAAGTATAACTGTAACTTTTCTAAAAAATCAACGGTTAATAGCCGTGCTGGGCCAATATCTTTGTTGTGGGTTCTCTTATTGTAATTGTCGTTCAGAGACTCATTCTAATCTTTTACCTCTTTTTAAACTTTGAAAAATCACAAAGTGCATTTGCTATTCTACTTTTCGCGGCTACAATCAATCCATCAAAATAGCAAACTGGTAAGTAAATTTTGGCTATAATGTTTTTTGTCGTTTTCGAGTATTACCTTCTCTTCTCATTTACTCCAAGTTTAACGAAATTAGACTTCTAAAAAATAATTTTTTTAATCTGGGACAATAAAAATAAACAAAATTCTTTTATTCCGCATACCTTCTTTTGTTATGTAGCTCCCTGAAAATTGCAACAACGTGAACCTACTTGATATAATCACGCAAATAAACTAGATGATTTTTTTTAATGCTAAAAAAACTTGACATATCATAATTAAAGGTAAAAGTTTGTATTAATATTTTTTGTTTACATAATTAAATGTAGGGAAAAAAAATTTGTAAAATTACGTAATAGGGTGGTGGGGGGGGGGACTTTCATTACCCCCTTGAATTTTATATCTTGTTGTTAATGAGTTTTAAAAATTTCTTCACTCGTCACTGTTTGTATTTTTAGATATTTTAGGGAGGGAAAATTTAACATCTCGTCCTCAACACCTCGCTCTTTGCGCTGAAGTTTTTTATTGTTTAGAAAAATAGAGTTATTAGAAAGAGTCAAAATGTAGCATAAAGAGCAAGGCGTTGATGAGGGGACAGCCCCTTTCATATACGGAATAATTTCTGTTCGTTTTAAACTTTAATGTTGCACCTTACTTTCAGTTAAAAAACTTGTTTTTTTATTTAATTTCTGAACGTTTTGAATTAATTCGTGTTTTGATCCCGGCTAATGCTATACGAATAATTAAAAAAAAATCTAAATACTAATTTTACTTTTTTTGGTTAAAAAGCTTTTTTTAAAATTCGTTAATTTTATTTGTAAACTTTTTGATTAGTAATAAATGTACGTTACTTACGAATTAACTTCCATAACGGACTTTTATATTCATATATTTATAAGACGTATATCAGAGGGTTCACCTTGCAGCCCTTCCCCCGGGGACTTTGGGGGATTAAGTCATCCCCACAGACATAGTTAATATATATTTCAACCATGCTGAACAAAATGGCTAAATCAAAATCTTTATCAGCTGACCTTGGGAAAAAAAATAGCGTGGGAGGGGGCCTATTTGCCCTCATTTTTTTTTGGTCACATAAAAAGGATACCGAAAATTCTAATATCCGATAAAGTGATCCTTCCCGCGATATTCTAGGACCACTGAGTTCTATTCTAGGACCACTGAGTCCCAGATAGGAATTTGAATCCTCTTCGGTAATGTTCTCTGATGGTGTGATTTTCATTAAGGTTCTATAGCTTTTAGGGGGTGTTTCCCCCCTCTTTCAAAAATAAGCTAAATTTTTCTCAAACACGTTACTGTTGACGAGTATGAATAAACGTAATTAATCTTATATTTTTGAAATCGGCATAAAATCTTATATTTTTGAAATCGGCCAGTGTGATATATGTAAGAAAACTTTTGCTCAGTCATCAACTTTGACTACACATAAACGAGCGCATACATATTAAAAACCTTTTCAGTGTGGTAAATGTAAGAAAACCTTATCCGATGCGTCAAATTTGAATACACATAAAATAGTGCATACAACTGAAAAACATTTCCATTGTGACATATGAAAAGGACCCTTTGCACATTCGGGATGTTTGATCAAACATAAACGCGTACATACAAGAGAAAAATGCTTTTCGTGTATCATATAAGGAAAAGGATTATCTTGATCAGGCTCTTTGAATAAGATCCAATGAGGGCGTACAGGTGAAAACCCCTTTAAATAGTATGTATATAAAAAACAAATTCTAATCAAAGTCACGTCATTGATATTCAAACATGAACATATGAAAGTATTATCAATAAAAAAAACTTTGCTGTATCAAGCTCTTTGAATAAGCACACAAGAAATCTGAGAAGTGAAAAATCTTCAAATATTCTAGATTTAATATTAGGTTCTGTTAGAAACTTTAAAAATTTTAGCAGCAGTGTTGGAGCGATCACCCTATGTTATCTTACAAGTTTTAGATGTCAGTTAAAAATTCCACGAAATTTTTTTTTGGGGGGGGGGGGGCAAGAAAACAATTTTAAGTTTTAGAAATTCGGCTCTATTGCGGCTTGGAATTTAGAAATATATTTTTCAGTTGGCGAAGATGTCATAATTAGTCTTTTGAGTGATCAAACAGTTTGTGGTAACGAACTGTAAGTAAGGAGCGACCCGGCTCAATAGTAACCAAAACTCATAAAAACCGGAATTTTTATATCAATACATACATCATTAGAATCAAATTCTTATGCGTGATTTCAAGTATATTAATTTCATTAAGTTTAGTCTTACCCATCAAAAGTTACGCGCCAGGGAAAATTTGCCTTATATTAGAAAAAAGAAAAAAACAACCCTTAAAAATCATAGAACTTTAATGAAAATTATACAATCAGATTCAGCGTTTCAGAGAACCCTACTATAGAAGTTTCAAGCTCCTAAGTGCGAAAATGTGAATTTTTGTATTTTTGCAAGAAGAAAGATGAGGGATGCGTGTTTATTTATTATTTTTTTCCAGGGGTGATCGTATCGATCCAGCAGTCCTAGAATATCTTGAGAGAGCTCATCTGAACGGAAATTAAAAGTTCTAGTGCCCTCATTTAATTGACCAAAAAAATTGGAGGGTAACTTGGCCCTCTTCCACGCTAATTTATTTTCCAACGTCATCCAATCAAAATTTTGAGTTAGCCATTTTGTTCAGCATAGTTGAAAACCTAATAAAAAGGTTGTGAGAATAATTTCATCCCCCATAGTTCAAGGGGGACGGGCTGCAAGTTATGAACTTTGACCATTGATTACACAAAGTATGGTTACATGGGAAGTATACCGAAGTGTGTGGTGTGTTTTTTTGGGGTGGTTGGGGGGGTCGGAGACGGGGGGTTGAGGAGGGATCTGTTCATGGAGGATGTTTCCTTGGAGGAAGGGACATTTCTATGAAGGGGGCGCCGGATTTCCCAGCATTATTAAAAAAAACGATAAGAAATTAAATAAAAAAAGAAGTTTTTTCAACTGAAAGTAAGGGGCAACATTAAAACTTAAAAGGAACAGAAATTATTACGCAAATGAGGGGGTTCTCCACCTAGTCAATACCTCTCTCTTTACACTAGAGTTTTTTTATTGCGAGCTTTCATAAGAGCTATCTATTCTAATTAATTGGCCTTTGTGATTCAGGAGTTTCTGATTCGAACTTTAGCGTAAAGAGTGAGGTATTGACTAGTGGGCGAACTCTGTAATATACGTAATAAAAACATACGAATGTAGAATCTTTACGTAAGTTACGTCAGAACAAAATTTCGAGAAAGCCATTTAGCCAAAAAAAAGTACAATTAATATGCAAATTTCTTTTTAATTATTCGTGTACGGTGAGCAAAAATCAAAGCTGCATTAATTCAAAAATGTTCAGAAATGAAATAAACAAAAACAAGTTTTTTTATAATGAAAGTAAGGAGCGACATTAAAACGAACAGAAATTATTCCGTTTGTTTGTGTTACAGTTTGACTGTCACACAATTTTATCTTTTAAAACAATAAAAAAACTTTTGCGTAAAGAGAGAGTCGTCGAGGAGGAGACAGCCCCTTTCATATACGGAACAATTTCTGTTCGTTTTAAGTTTTAATGTCGTTCCTTACTTTCAGTTAAAAAAACTTGTTTTTTTTATGAAACGAACAAGAAGCCAGGTGAAAAACTGGGTGCAGTCCAACTGGATAGTTTTGTAATGAATTTTTTTTTAGAAAGTCACATTTTATGGATGAAGCATGGTGGGGTTAAAACTTTGGTAAAGCGGAATAAAAATCTAGCCAGTTAAATCACTGAGTTTAGGGGCCAAAAGAAAGTTCTCAATGTGAAAGGATTGACTTTATTGATGCTCCATTCAGAAGTTATTGTAATTTTAATTTGTTCTACCTGAAGATATTGGAAGAAAACAGCAAAAATCGTCGGTAAGAACATTTTACACTTATTATCAAGCAGTTTTAAGAAGTTTTTCAAACAGTTCATGGTAACGAACTGTAGTCAGGAGCGACCCGGCACAATAGTGATCGAAGCTCTAAGAAACAGAATTTTGATACCAATAGATACATCAAAAGAATCAGATTTTTATGCCGATTTCAAAAATATAAGCTAAATCAAGTTTAGTCATACCCATCAAAAGTAACGTGTTTGAGAAAAATTTGGATTATTTTTGAAAGAAGGGGGAAACACCCCCTAAAAGCTATAGGCTAACCTTAATGAAAATCACACCATCAGAGAACCCTACTGAAGAGGATTCAAGCTCCTATCTGGGACTCAGTGAAAGTTAAAAAGAAGTAAAAGATTAGAATGAGCCTCTGAACGACAATTACAATAAGAGAACCCACAACAAAGATATTGGCCAAGCACGGCTATGAACCGTTGATTTTTTAGAAAAGTTACGGTTATACTTGTGTATCTTAATGTTATAATTGTCTCTTGAGAGCAGGTTTAAGGTGAAAAACAGTCCAGTATTTTGTTTTTGAAATTTGTAAGCTATTCATTGCTTGCTTTCACTAGAGATTATAAATTAGAAAATTATCTTTTGTATTACAGTGCTTTCCTCTGAATATACCTGAGAAACGATGTCTTCATTTGCAACAGCCTGTGTAATTTAAATAAAAATGCATAAATAAAGATTCAAAAGCTTTTTTAGTTGGGTATCCAGGATCTTAGAAAGGGAGGGGTAGCTCGTTGCAAAAAATTACAATTCTAAATTAAGCCTAACGTACCTTACTGATATTGAAAGTTGCATGTTTCTGTTTCTATCCATTATTTAGCTGTCAGTCTTGTAAAGCTATTCACAAAACTACATTTAGAGAAACACTATGAATATTATATAAAAAAGTTCTTTCTTCCTATTTTCACTATTAGCAAATCTATCAATAGGCTAACACTTTCTACACTTATGACAATATCACGGTGAACATGAAGAAGGGCAAGTCCGGCGAGTCTTTTCCCCGTCACTGTAGTTCTTAGCCGAGTTTTCAATCTTCTCGAGGTAGAAAAACTTCGTTCAACAGATGCCACACTGATAGGTAGGGTAATGAGAATCTGCAAGAGTGCTGAAATATTCGGGAAAATATCAGCATTCCAGTTCTGTTTCTCTAAAGTTTCCCCTAGTGTTTTAGGTGTTCTACTTTCGTCGTCATTGTTTTTTATCAGACGAAGACACGAAGTTTTCGATGTTTGAACTTCACCTGCCAGGGCAATTTCCCAAACCGATTGGGATGGGAAACCCCTTACTGACCAGAGTCGCTCTGACAAGTCATGAATCGTTTTAGCGAATTGTTGTTTGTTCGTTTCCACACAGTTTATTGGCAAGAAAATACTGAGCTTAAAAGTGTCCAGCGTTTCAACGGAAAAATGACTTTCTAAGTCCGAAATGATTGTGTCTAACTGGGGAATAAGTTCAAAGTGTCAACATCAAAATTGGATATTATATGGACATTAATAATTCTGTAAGTTGTAGTGAAGAAAATAAAGTTTTCGCAATAGGGATTAGTGACGTATAATCCTGACAGGTTTGTACTGACCTAATTTCTGAACGTTTATATATATAGTGTACCATGCTGTTTTTTATGTAACCCTAATTGACAAGCAGAAGAGGGGCAGTAAACCCGTGGCAAGTGTTGTTGTACCTGTTGGGAGAGTCTCCCTTAAACTGCGGGGATCAGGTTGAACGGGGGCTTACACTTCTTTTTTTTATTGGGGTTAAATCGGTTTCAGAATTAATTCAGTGTACACGTTGACCTTCCAATTTCAGCTCTCTTTCTCTTTTCTGGCATATATTCTATGACCGCTCCTGGATTGTTAATTCTGGGTTCAGCTTGATTACTGAAAATAAAGCATGAGCGAAAACCCCGTTTGGAATGATGTGTTGAATTTTCTTGCGCGATCACTTTCTGAGGGTGTGAAAATAGATTGCATTATAAGCTCGGCTGTGAAATTCTTCACGCATTATGCGATTTTATCAGCAAAGACACTTCTTTAATCTGAAATTAATGCGCAAGGCCGAATACATTTATGGATTAAATGCGACCGACCACGGTCCGGTCTTGTTAATTCCATCCGTATTGCAACAAAGAAGAAGTTTGCTAAGGAACTTCAGAATCACCGTAAGCAAATCACAGAACAGACAGTACAAAAAATAAAAGATAATCCTCATTTCCTTTGGTTGTCTATCCGTCCCAGGATCCCCAAAACTCTCCTTTTCGCTGCAGATATTCCTTTATCTGATTGGTATTCGTTTTACGAGGCTGAATTTTCCCCACCAGACCCCCAACTTGAACAAAAATATGTTGAAGACCTTGACAAATTTTTACATGCTTTCCCTTATTCTGATTACATAGTATCTGTAATGTTTGTTGCTGATGCTATTATGTGGCTTAAACCAAAGCAGTCACGTGGCATAGATGGAATTCACGCTCTACATATCAAATATGGTGGTCCTGGGCTTTTAAAATATCTCAATTTATTACTGCAAATGATTTTTACTCAAGGTTTGGTTCCGTCACCATTCTGTGCGGGAGATCTTTCTCCTGTTCCGTAAAAAAGGAAAAACCTTCAGTCACTGCGCATCTTTCAGACCCATAAATGTATCAACCACCCTTTTCAAGCTTTATGAGCTACTGCCCATAAGAGCGCTAGAAGAAAAATGTTACAAGCCTCCCCATCAATTTGGCTTTCAACATGGTATTGGTTGTGTGGACGACCAGGCGGTTGTTGCTAATGCACTGCTTCATGCGTCTCTCTCATGTACTTCTCTCACCTTGGCTAGTCACGATGTTCGCCACGCTTTTGACTCTCTGATCCACCCCCTTATTCTCTTAAAGGGCTGCTAAAAGAGGAGTAAGTCCGGCTATCATCAGATCTCTAAAGGATATGTGTACCAAGCTACGAGTCCAACATAAAATCCTCCTTAAGAAAGATGAATGGGTGAATCCACATGATAGGACTGTGACAGCTAAGGAAGGCGCAAGCCAGGGTGCAATTGCCTTCCCTTGTTATTTCCACAACTAGGTCATCGAGGCTCAAGAGCCGTGTAAGGTGTTCTGCGTTCCTCTTGGTCATTATATCTCCTTAGTCATTTATGCTTATGATATTTTTAACCTTGGCCGAACTTTAGACAAAATTCCTGAAATATTTCAAAAACTTCAAACCGAGTATATAAAATCTGGTCTTGAAATCAACGCTGAAAAAACTGACGTGGTCCTTTTTAAATGGAAAGGCTCACTTCTTGATGAAATTCTACTTTGAAATTCAAAGATACGCCCGTCCAACCAAATCATTTATCTTGGCATTCTCATTATAAATGCAATTTCTCCAATTCTTCATCTTTTAACAGAACACATCAAACGCCGCATATCAGCTTCATACGCTTCCATAGTCTCTGCTAAGCTTCGTTTTAATCGCCGTTATCTATCAACCCTGTACAAGACTGTTGCTCTCCCTCACATCCTCTATATTGCACCCTTCTGGAAGGCCCTTACACGTTGATAAATTTAAAATTTGTTCAACCTTCTTCTGTTTCCCAAAATATTTACTAAGATATCCAATTTGGACACGCAATTCAAAGCTCATCAATACACTTCACACAGAAAATCCTACTATAGCTGTTGTTAAACTCATTGAAAAACACAACCAAAAGATTTCAAACCACACTTGGAAACAACTCCTTTTACACTAGCCACATCTATATACATTGTCATAGGTCCTCTTCTTCATTCCCTTCTCTTTTGTTACAAGTGTCCGTTTTTTTCGTCATTTCTGTGTTTTCTAATTGTCTTTTTTACAAGAACGAAAATTCCTCTTCCTGTTTTTTTTTATAGGTTTTCGTTATGCTCCGTCACTTTTGTAGTTAAAAAGTGCTTGAATTTAACTCTTTATCCGTTTGTTAAAGTATATCTGTTTCATGGTGATATTGCTCTTTATTTATATAGTGATCTGTCATTTCCTTTTTGTAATAAGACAAGTTTTCAATAAATAATAATAACAATACTTTTAGTGTGTAATGAAAGGTACAATAATCCGATTCGTTTGTTTTTTCGCTATCCTTGGTACTGTTATTTCTAAGCCTAGCTCGGTTACCACTTTAGCTACCTAGTCAAGTGTTTTTACTTATGATGCAGTTCCCCATTATGTTCATCTTTCTGGGGTTCCGGCCCGTATTTTAAAAAGAAGCCTTAATCTTTCCAACCTGTTCCTCTTTTCTTTGGGTAAGCATACTTGTGCTGTGAGAGTAAATAATACTGTGTTTGCTAATGTTTATCTTCAATGTCAAAATAATATAGCGGATTCAATAAATACATTTGCTATGGCATGCAAGTCTTTAAACTCTGTTATGAATCGTGCCAAGGAAAATAAACTTGATTTTATAGTTCTTGATGACTTTAAGACGATTTCAGGTAAACAAAGTTGTCGATCCCGAGAACTGTCGGACTGCGTACCCCCTTGTATGATTCGAAAGAAAGATTTGCCTATTTCTAACATCCTTCGGTCTGGTTGGGTTTTCAATATTGATCATAGGTTCATTTCGCCATAGCTAAAATGCTCGATTATTCATGATGATATTGAGACTGATTACTTTGACCATCAATCGCTTTCATTTACTGCTAAATTGAAATGTAGTCTTTAAAATGTTGGCACTTTTGGGAATTCTAAACGGTTTTGAAATTATAAACGGGAAATTGCCAATATTGTTTTTTATGTATCAACTTTATCTACAGGGCTTAGTTTTATTCTTGAGCTTTACCATCTACTCCAATTGCATATAAAGGTTAGTAACGTGATCTTGATAGATATTATGATAATATAATTAGTTTTATGAAAGAAGCTGAAAAAATTGCGGTTCCCGAAGAGCGTATTCCTATTAAAATGCGGAAATCTATAAAGGCTGCCGATCCTGAATTAAAGAATTATAAAAATAAGGCAAAACTTTGGCTGCGAGTTTCGGTTGATTGTTATAGACCTACGTCGGGATCTGTTGCAGATATAAACAGAAAAAAAAGAAAGAATATAAAAAGTACCTAAAATTCATCCGTTATAAGGGTAAAGAGTTTCCAGCATCTAAAAAGGATTCGTCCAAAGTGATCAATACTGAGAAGCTGGATAGAAGTGATCTTTATAATAGTCATTCGATTTCTAGTTTAGCTTGGTATGTTTACTACTCGTCAATTTTTTCCGAAATTGTTTTTTCGTGCAGTCACATTATTTTCGGTTACTTTCTAAAATTCTTACACCTTCGCTTCATCAAGGCAATATTATTCCAATGTCGGTAGTTGGGGTTGAAAACACAACTAAGTAACTGAAATCTTCGTCCATTGATATTGATGTTATTAGTGTAAATAATTTAAATCTGAAGTGTGTTGTTCTCTTATTTCATTTGCAGCTGTTGTTCCAAATGTGTTTAACATTTTCGTTAGGTTAGGATAGCTTTCTTTGTAGAACCGTCACCTCAATATTAAAACGGGGGCGACTCCTCTCTGATTGGTCATCTTATAGTCCTATAGCCACTGCGTGTAACCTGAGTAAAATCTTTGAACATATTTTACTTCCTAATTTAAATGAAATTGTAAATTTCAGATCAAATCAATTCGGGTTTAAGTCGGGTGTTGGTTTTCAGCATGCACATCGTGTCCTTTTTTTTGCCTTTAAGAACAGCCTGGCTGAGAGGTCGCCACTATAAATATTTACTTTAGACCTTTCTAAAGCTTTTGACCGTGTAGTTCAAAACCAATCTTTTTTTTGTTTTTTTTTATAACGGTGTAAATCTTTCAGTCATTTTTCTTCTTCATTTTTGGTATGAGAATTCTTTCCTCCGAATTAATAAATCTGGACCTCCAAGTGTCCGTAGGGTGTCATACTGGGAGGGGTTTTGTCACCTAGTATATTCAAAATACGCATTTCTGGTATATTAGATGAAATTAGATCAAATTATTTCATTGAACTCTCAGATGTTTCTTATCTTGCCTCTGCGGATGATCTTCTACTTTTGCATAAATATAAGCAAGGTCTCAAAAGTTTCACGTTTATTTTCTAAAATTGGTCTTTCTCTTAATGTTGAACAATGTGAGTTTCTAGTTTTTAATAGTCTGACTTCCTCTAATGCTGCTTTAGTCTATTACGGTTTTTCTATAACCTCTGTTTCCGCCTTTTGGTGGTTGGGTATTACTGTTACTAATTCTATTTCTAGCCTACGGCAGTGCACTGTTCGTGATGTTCAAAAGGGTTATTCTAAGATTGTTACCAATCGAGGGAAGTATAATAGACTGGTTTGGCTATATGCTACATTCTGTGATCATTCTGCCCTTTATCTTTCTGGTCTTTATCCTTTTCTGAAAAAAAAAGATGTTAACTAGATCCAGTCTTTTTATTTCAGATATTGGTCAACATGCCTGAGACTCTAGGCAGGCATGCCTTTCCAAAAACTAACTATTGGAGGTTTATTGTGCGGGGTCACCACTTTTAAAGGCAAAAATGGCGCAAAGAGTTGCTATGCCACTTACTGGAGGGGGACGATCCCTCTTGGGCCCCAAATTAGTGGGATTTCCGCGGTTACTCCAACAGTTCTGTATACTAACGTGATCGGATGGTCTGTGGCCACATTTTAAGGCCAAAGTTTACCGATAAGATTTCTAATTAACTCTTTTAGATTCGACCTAAGCTGAAAAGTTAAAAGAGTACATAGAAAAGGCTTACTGTATTAACACTCACGCTGTATAACAAGAACTGTAAAACGGAACTAAAGACAAAAATATTACACTTGAACAATACTCTTCAAGACGCGCGCGGGCGCACGCACCTCTGACCAAAGGCGATGAATGGCCGAATCAAATCAAACTCCCAGCATCCTTTGAAGCTTTTCAAACTCTAAATTTAAGCAGTATGAGTCATAACTCAACTGGCTTTTTCAGACACTCGCTAATTAGTGGATTCTTTAGACATCGTAATAAAAGCATTCCTGGGGTTTAGATATTTAACATAAATGAAGTTAAATTTATAAAAAGGCATTTTTCTGAAACAAAAGGGGCCAAAGGTCCCAACACCTCCCTCCTAAGAAAAATGACCACCATCACGCCATGGGTCAGAGCACAAAAAAAAACAAAATAAATAACATTAAACTCAAAATTATTAGGCTTGTATCTTCTCTTCTACCAATGCCTGTGCTTGCTCTGCTTGGCTCTGGATCGGTCGTCCGCGAAACGTCTCTGCTGTAGGACCACCATGGTCTAGATCGTCTAACATGCGCATTTGGTTTTGAAAATCCAAGTCCCCAAAATTCGTAGGAATTCATTGTGCACAGCACAAATAAAAAACAAAAATTTCCTTGCTCTCACGAATTTACATTTGAGAGGAGCAGAGAATCAATTTCTGGCACATGTGATGATACCAGCCATCGTGAAAAATTGGCTGCACTAGCCTATTAATTTCCATCTGTGGAAACAACCCCAAATCTCGATAAAAAAATAAATTACCCCTTGGCATAATTTCAAATAGTCTAAGGCCGAAAATACACATGCCTGTAAAAACGATAAGGGTTCAGGAAAAAAAAGTAAAAATCTGAGCGAAACATGAATCGCTTTTTTTCTGGTTTCCCTCCCCTGGGATTAACTGAAGAATATACGTTGATGCTAATTGAAAATGAAATTTGGATACATCTCCCACTGAATGCAATTTGCCGAAAATAATTGTCGGTTCCCATGAAGAATAACAGCTATGAATAGGGTCGCTGGACAACAGTTTGGGTGAACTATGCAGTGACTGGGAGAAAGTATCCCCCATGGTCATCAGATCAGAAAGGCAAAACCTCGAGAAAGGGATCATAAATTGCCCGCCAGTTGTACATTGAGGAAAATGGCTATCTTTTGCGACTTCCCACAGGGATCTTCCCCAAGGGATTCGTCACTCTCAAAAAGGATTAATATATCTTTTGACTTGATAATACTAATCTCAAGTTCATTCCCAAACTTTTCCAATCCAACACGACGTTCAATTTCCCCATACTTTCCCCCCAACCCGTTGCAGGTCATTAACCTCTCTTTTGTATTCATCTTATTTTATTCCCCATGGGTCTTTGACCTCTTTTGCCCCTTATTGTCTATGTTTTCAAGGCACAGCCCATCCAACATTTTATTTTTCTCCTTATTGTTTATTTTAGCCACGCACAGCCCAGATAATTTTTTATTTTTCGCCACTGCATGCTGAATCTCCAAATTTTGTCTCTTTTTTACATTCCTCTTTTCGTCTCTACTTTTCTCGATTTTGTCATTCTCGCAAAATAATAAATCATCGTTATATCTGATTTGGACTCCAGTGTCCATTATCTTTGACTGCCTCACTTCATTGTAGCTCCGTTTAATATCTCTTTTCTCTCTATTAGTTTTATTTTGTTTTGTAGTAGCATTAAATAAATCGTCATGAAATCTGAATTGGACTTGATTGTCCATCCTTGACTGCATTTCTTCATTGTATCTCCGTTTAATATCTTTTTCTCTCTTTTAGTCTTCTTTATTCTTACCGCCGAAACAAATAGTTCGTCATCAAATGGGAATTGAACTCCGACATTTGGTTTTTCATATTCTACTAAAATCTCTCGAACTTTCCGAGGAAAAGCGCGTACAATAAATTTTGTCTCCTTTTTCTCTGGTACAATCAGCGTTTCATTTTGGCCTGTACTTGTTATCGTCTCATATTCATTCAAAGTGTTCTCAAGTTTTCTATTATTTGTAAATTTTCCTGAAAAATTAATTTCGCGCCTTTTTTTCAATATTTTGTGGTCTTTTTACTTCCGCATCCCCTTTTTGTGGATTATCAACATTTTGAACTTGAGTATCCAGTATTTCGTTTTTCGGACAGGGTGGTACAGCCCCCCAATATGTTTTATGGGCCGGTCCACCTCCCCGCCTTGTCATTGAAGTAGCATATTCTTCCGTCGTAGTGTCATTTTGTAATTTTTCCTCTGTTAAAGAAGTCGCTTCTAAAGCTAGGAGATTTCCGATATCTCCAAAGTCTCCTCCTACTAAAACATCCACTGCTAGAATAGGTACTAAGCCTACTTGTATCGTTTCTCTCTGGACCGTACCGTCCTTCTTTGCAATTTCTATTCTTACCCAAGCAGACGGGCATGGGTGTTTGTCTCCATGATAACACAATGTTGTAATCTTACTTTTATGGTATATTTCCGTCTTTTTAATTAGATCCATTTGCACAAAAGTTTGCTCGCTCCCTGAGTCAGTTACTATTTCGGTCAATTTTCCGTTTAATTTTCCTTCTATTTTATGTGATTTCAAACGCTCGTCAATATTTCCTTGATTATGTGCTATAGCCCAATTCGATCTTTTGTAGGTTACTTTCTTTTCTTTATTTTGGCAATTTTTAGAGAAAGGCTCCGAGAAATCAATTTTTACCAGATTATCATCATTTTGAATATCAAGCTTTTTTTTCCGATAGGACGGCACAGCCTTCCAGTTTGTTTTATGGGCCGGTTCACCTCCCCCCGTAGTTAACGATGTATTATATTTTCTAGTAAAAGTGTTTAATGTTTGGTAATTTTCGTTTTCTCCCATTTGATTCTTAGACAAATTATTATGGCTATCTGACAGCCTAGAAGTTAGTTGTGATAAAATCTTAATTTCTGGAATTAGATCTGTCATGGTTCTTTTAAACTCTTGGTGATGTGTTTCTTCTTTCTTTCTAGCTATTTTATCATTTTCCTTTTTTCTTTCTCTGGCTATTCTATCGGCCTCTACCTTTCGTTCTCTGGCTATTATATCAGCCTCTTCCTTTCGTTCTCTAGCTATTCTATCAGCCTCTTCCTGTCGTTCTCTATCTACCCTCTCTTCCTCTCTTTCTTGTCTATCTTTCTCTCTTTCTTGTCTATCTTTCTCTCTTTCTCGTCTATCTTTTTCAATTTTGTCCATACGGGCCTGATGAAGTATTTCTTTGGCTTGCCTATCTTTTTCAATTTGATCTATTCTTTCTTGTCTATCTTTCTCTCTTTGTTCCCTTTTTTTCTATCTCTTTGGTCATCTTGTTCTCTCACTTCCTTCATGAAATTTAATATTTGTTGTCTCATATCTTTTTCCCTTTCTTTTCTATCTCTCTTTCTTTTTATTCTATGGGCTTCACTCGTCCTTCCCGGTTTTGAGTTCATCTTATCTCTGTCCGACATTATTTCAAAAATTCGTTTGTCATTATTTCTTTTCAATTCCTTTTCTGCATTCATTTGTTCTATATCTGTCCTATCTCTATCCGTATTTTCTTTTATTCGTAATTCCCTTTCATTTGGCACAGCCTCTGAGGGGTTAGTTTGTTTTGTTTTTTCATATATCCTTCCTAAGTTTTTTTCGTACCCCTTCATTTTGCCGCGTATACTTGTTTCCGATTATATTATCTCTTATTCAATTAGTCAATCTTGGTAAACTCAAAACTGTCACGCAAAAATTATGGTACGCAATTACTATTGTGAATTATCAGCTCCGTGTAATAATATTCAACAAATTTTCAAATAACCGGAATGTCTAGACTTCATTAGGGAATAACGACTTCTTTCACAACAAGCAGTTTTACGCGATTGAATTATATCTCCGAAAAATGAATTAACAGGGGTTAGACCAGAAAATAATTAGAAAAACCGCGTGAATATTCCACTAGTGAATTAGCTGGACTAAACTCAAACAGGGGAACTACCCTGCAAAACAAATCATGTATCCCTCCTGGATACTCGTATTCCAAATATAATCTCCTCCTGGGCAGATTATTCAATAGGACAGGTGCCTCCCACCTTCCTTGTCCAATATGCGCTCAAACTGACAAATTCTCCTAATTTGCCGTCCTTAATACTCTTATAACCTTCGTCACTGAAGATTATATCCATGTCCGCTAATTCACTCAAATTATAACCCAACTTTCAACGGTTTCTTATACGTACTTAAGCCCTGTAATATTTTTAAATACGTAGTTTCTCCCAACTTAGACTTAACTCAACAATTTCACGTTATTCTTTTTTAGTTTCGTCTAACAATGCCCGAAGCCTATAATACACTTTTATAATTCTTTCAATCAAGTGCGTGATTTTGTCTTTTTTTATGTCACCCCAATAGACTACTTTCTAGGCCAAATTAATCGTCTCTTCGAAAGCGTAGAATTCTTTTATTATCAACGCTGTTAATAATTCCTGTTCTTGCTGCCACCACTTATTGGAGGTTTATTGTGCGGGGTCACCACTTTTAAAGGCAAAAATGGCGTAAAGAGTTGCTATGCCACTTACTGGAGGGGGACGATCCCTCTTGGGCCCCAAATTAGTGGAATTTCCATGGTTACTCCAACGGTTCTGTATACTAACGTGATCGGATGGTCTATGGCCACATTTAAAACCAAAGTTTACCGATAAGATTTCTAATTAACTCTTTTAGATTCGACCTAAGCTGAAAAGTTAAAAGAGTACATACAAAAGGCTTACTGTATTAATACTCACGCTGTATAACAAGAACTGTAAAACGGAACTAAAGACAAAAATATTACACTTGAACAATACTCTTCAAGACGCGCGCTTGCGCACGCACCTCTGACCAAAGGCGATGAATGGCCGAATCAAATCAAACTCCCAGCATCCTTTGAAGCTTTTCAAACTCTAAATTTAAGCAGTATGAGTCATCACTCAACTGGCTTTTTCAGACACTCGCTAATTAGTGGATTCTTTAGACATCGTAATAAAAGCATTCCTGGGGTTTAGATATTTAACATAAATGAAGTTAAATTTATAAAAAGGCATTTTTCTGAAACAAAAGGGGACAAAGGTCCCAACACCAACAAACAAGTAAGTGTCCAATAAGAGGATCATGCATGCTCCCGCCATTTATCCGTGCCCCAGCCATTTAAACACTTGCCTCTTAATTTCTTAGACTATCAGTCTGTGCTTTTCTCTGTTTACAATTAGCCATATTTTAATGCAACCTATGCAATCTACTGCAAAATACTTGATAACTGTTTTGCTAACAGACATCTAGTGTTTTTGTGGAGTTGTAAAATCTTTGGCAGGCAATTACTTATATAGGCAAACACAAATGTGTGTGACTTAGTCCACATTTTCAGGCTTTGCATTAATTGCTTCTCTAAATCTTCTCCACTAGGCACCAAGAATTTCAAATGCATTTTCTGTTATCCTTCGAGCACGAGAAAGCCTGTAATTAAAAATTTCCTCTGGTACTGGAAGGTGATCACCAAAATAAGGTCTTAATAATTTTGTTTTCAAGGGAAAAGCTGCATCTCCAACAATCACATATGGTAAGTAGGTGGTATTTCCTGTATCAATCTTATCACTGCCTGGAAGATCTAAAGTACAGTCAATCACTTTCTTACCAAGAGTTGAATTGCCAAACACAGAACCGTCACTTTGCCGACCATAACTGCCTATGTCAACATAGACGAACCGATAGATTGCATCGCAAATAGCCATCATAACTATACTGTGGAACTGCTTGTAGTTAAAATATTGCGACCCCGAGTTTGGTGGAGCCTGGATTCTAATGTGCTTCCCATCAAAAGCTCTAAGACATTGGGGGAAATACCATTTCATTGCAAACTCATGGGAAATTTCCTTCCAGTCAGATTTCTCACTGGGAAATTGTAAAAATAATGGGGACAGCATTTGGCAGATTGTATTCATAGTGTTGCATATAATTTGGTTGACGGTCGACCTTCCCAGGTAATGTGTGAAGCTTTGGTTTCTCTCTGTACCGCAAGCTGAAAGATGTCTTAATGTCATTTCAAGCTTGTCATTATGTTAAATAGCTGCTACAAAATTTATATTTTGTCTTGTAATATACGGTGTAACCAAAAAAACCGGTTACTGAAACTGCCCAGGTGACATTCTCAAATAGTCCTGACATTAATCTACATCTGTCAAACGCAGGTTATTGACTAGTAAGTTTGAAGTACCATGTTCACTTCTCATTTTCAAAAAGTCTCTGACCCAAAATTTTCTTTTTCTCATAGTCTCTGAGGCTTGTAAGCCTTTTGTCTTCTTCCTCCTTCTAAGTAAGCACAATAGCAAAGCAGTTGTGGCCTCATGATCCATTTTTGAATCTTAAGCCAATTTTTCCGATGGCCAGAAAAAAAATCTATCCAGAAAAAGTATATGGACAGTATGAACTTTGTTCTGGTATGAACATTTGGAATTCCCAGATTTTTTCTGTCCAGAAAAAAATTCTGCCCAGGAATATTTCTGGGCAGTGAGAACTTAGCCTTAGGAACTCAACTTGAACGCAAAATCCTGCGCTTTGGCTTCCTTGAAATATCGTTTGTCATTTATGTGAATCTTTCAATGTTTACAAGCATTTTATAATCAGATACTTATAAAAAAAAGCGTTTTGAAGAACTTAGTAGCATAATTAGTTTTCCCATCCAAACCAATTGAATCCAATACGAATAAATCAAATACAAATCAGTGCAAAATAACTCAGAGTAAAGCCATGTCCATTGGGGATGGGGGTTTGGGATAAGAACCCCCCTCTCACCAAATTTTTGATTAACTCGTAAAAAAGTAAAAAAAAGGCATGTAAACATATTTTCGAAGCGTTTTTTCAAGTTTTTGGAATGAACACCCTCATTACTTCAACTGAATGCAGTTGTCGGTGACTCTGACTCCTGTTAGGATTCATTACTCGTGCAGAATTCACAAGACACATGCTCCGGGCATCCCCTAGCAGCATAGAAAAGTAAGTAAGGTAAACGAAAACGAACAGATATCAAGATAAAAAAGTTGCTTTTATCTTCTATTTTGTTCTCCTTGTTGTGTAGTACTTTCGCTCTATTAAATTTATGATAAACATAAGGCCTGCAATACCTGTTACGACGCAAATGGTGCTTATTTACCGACTAAGATAGGTTCTGTGGGAAATCGTCACCTATGTTCTTTCTCTTTAATATATTTTCTACACTGAAGGGTATGGTGCTTGCTTTGGCTTGTTTTTGAAACCACGGGGCGTTTTTCCACACCTACTATCTGGCAAAACTAATTCCGCATGGAAGAAGTTAGCGGGACATTCAAAAACAGGAAGAATAAGGATCGACCCACTGAATAGTTGGCTACTTCAGTATGCTCTTATCTGATACTGACTAGTTAGTTATTTTTTCTGTGTATAAGGAACTTTATTCATTAGTTTTTTTGATATATCCTAGGCCTACCTTAAATTGCAACCTAAATATTTCAAGGATCAATGCATACCTTAGCCTAGTGAGCCCTTAATAGCCAACTACTTAGCTGATATCATAGGCTAGTGTGTATTGAACTTTATTGGTTGCTGACTTGTGGGATATTATAAATATAAGTTGAAATATAGCCTATCGGGGTTCCTAGTAGCAAACTAGGCAGTAAAATTCTGGTTTAGCTAATTTTTGCTCTTTTAGAAAGGGGGTAGGTTAGGAAAAATGAAATTTCTAGTAGCCTAATGAATCCAGGGTTAAAACATATCTAGGAAGGTATTGCCAAGCTTCTATGTTAAAGATCTTTTTTTCAAGTCTTTGAAATTTTTCTAGCCTGCTTGTCAGCTACCTATTGAAATTTTGACAAAACAACATTTCACCTCAATTTTGGTTAATTTCTAGGTGGCACAATAATTTAGCAAGGATGAAAGTAAAAACATTAGGCCTGTTTTTTCACTCATCAATGTGTTAAGATCTTACATCTTTTGTCAGAAAATGCTTAAAAGTGAAATCTTTGAACAAAGATCTTACATCTTTGGTTGTTTTTGTGCAAACGTCTTTCATCATTCTGCTCTGATCAGCAGTCTGAGAACAATGATGAGTAGATCATCAAAGTTCTCTCATCATTTTTCTATATGGCAAAACAGTGGCGGTCTTCACACTTTTTGCTAACATCATTGAGGTGTAATATCTTAGAAGAAAGATGAGTTAAAAAACAATAATCTTTGCAGAAAGATGTAAGATCTTAGTGCTAAAAAATGGGCCAATTATTTTATGCTCTTTTATTATTCAATAATTGCTTCTGGGACTAATTGCTTCTTGAGCCCTTAAAGGGGCTCAGTCTTCAGTCAGAGTTCAACCAGTTAACACCTATTTGGATTATACCTTTCCAAATTAAACACAGTTCATTCAGCAACAAAGTTGATTAACTGTGACCTACTTTCTGGATTTTGTCACCAGCCATTTGGTGAATTGAACTTTTAAACATTTTATATTAATCAACCAAATGACTAAGAGAGTGTTTCCTGAGTGTTGATTAAGAGCAACAATCAATGGCCTGGTATGTTGTGCTTGAATCTTGTCCATTCAGGAGCGATGTACAGGGCTAGAACAGTCCCAGTGAAATAAAAACAGGTTATGTTTAGATTGTTCCTTGAAACACCAAAAATCAAGAATAAACCACCCCTACTTCTTTGGAATCTAGTGATACCCCATGACAACGGTTGTCAAATTCTTTCTTAAAAGAAATTTTAGATGATATCAGGTTGTCCCCCTTTGCCCCACCTTGCCAAAGGGATGCTAAAGCTATCATTGCATCCCAAAGCAGGTGTCAGACTAGTCCCCTACCAGTTTTGCTAGACTGATTTTCTGCTGGGAACTAAAGATGCCTTTGCCCAGACGGAAGTAACCACTTATGTTAGGTACTAATTATGATTCCCGCCAGACTAAAGGTCTATTTAGTGCTATTTTGGGATATAATTTGAAGCCTCCTATTGATGCCTTCTGCCAGACCAAAAATAGTCCTTGTGGCAGTTTCGAGTACAGCTCTCTGTGTGGCTACTCCATCTCCTCCCTCTTAGTCCACAAGGAAACACTCCAGTTCATAACCGACAACATTTCTATGTTCATTGATCTTAGGGGAAATATAATTAAGAACACACTTGAGTCTGTGATTACAAATTGACACATTGAAACCAAATACAATTCAATTCAGAAGCAAAAATAACCCCAAACACATGAATAGCAAGTGTCAATTAAAAAAAGGAATTTAAATGGTGACCTAGTTCCAGAGGTCAGTTAAAATTTAAATGTGAACTCAATTAATATTCCAGATCCAGAGGTCAGTGACAATTTAAATATGAACTCAATTAACATTCCAGATCCAGAGGTCAGTGACAACTTAAGTATTTCTAATACCTCGGTTCCTGAAATTAAATCAGGGAAGAGGTATGTTACCTACTAATTTACCTTGCCCAAGTTGATCCGCTTAAAAATGCCGAAATCTTATATGACTCCCAAATATTATCAGACAAGAGTGACCCACGTATAAATGATGTGGTCCCTTTCTTCCAAACCCTCTTAGCTCCAACCCACCCAGGAGTCCCTGCTTCTCTATATTAAAGTCTCATATCACCAGCCTCCAGAGTTGTAGTCCCTACTTCCAATTTACAAATGATGCAATGAACCCATCCCTTAGCCCCCAGCCCCCAACTTAAAAAATATCTCTCTACACTAGTTTGCTCAAGTTTACTAAGTTCCTACTTACCAACACTAGGACTCTTAAACTTTGAAAAACTGATTTAACTGAAGGGTATCTCAGAATATTAAGGTCATAGCTGCAACAGAGGTTCAGGCACAAAACCCTGAATTCCTTAAAATAAATAATTACTCCCAGTTCATTAAGCTTTTCCCTTCCAACCACCCTCTTGGAAAAAAGGGGTGGTATTTTGTTCTTTGCTCAAAATATCCTTCAGCCAAAACTTTTTTCCACTCCTAACCTCTCCAAGTATGATGGAATCCTTTGGCTTAGTCTAAGACCAACGGTTCTTCTGCATCCTTTTAATATATTAAATAAAAAAAACAAGTTTTTTAAACTGAAAGTAAGGAGCAACATTAAAACTTAAAACGAACAGAAATTATTCCGTATATGAAAGGGGCTGTCCCCTCCTCAACGCCTCGCTCTTTACGCTAAAGTTTGACTCTGTCTCACAACTTTATTTTTTAAAACAATAAAAAGTTTGACTTTCTCACAACTCTATTTTTTAAAACAATAAAAAACTTTAGCGTAAAGAGCGAGGCGTTGAGGAGGGGACAGCCCCTGTCATATACGGAATAATTTCTGTTCGTTTTAAGTTTTAATGTCGCTCCTTACTTTCAGTTTAAAAAACTTGTTTTTTTTATTTAATTTCTGATCGTTTTTTAGTTAATGCAGCTTTTATTTGCATAAAAATTTTACTTTTCTTTTGCTAAATGGATGTCTTTACAAATTAACTTACGTAACTAACTTCTATATTCGTATATTTTTCTTCTGGCAAAAAATACAAAGTTCCAGATTTTTGCAGATATGAGCTTGAAACCTATGTAATAGGGTTTTCTGATACGCTGAATCTGACGGTGTGATTTTCATTAAAATTCTTTCACTTGTAGGGGATGTTTCCCCCTCTTTAAAAAATCAAGTAAATTTTCTCAGGCTCGTAGCCTTTGATGAGTAATACTAAACTTAATAAAATTTATATATTTAGGATCAGCATTATAAACACATTCTTTTGATACATTTATTGACATCAAAATTTCTTTTTTAAAAGTTTCGATTACTATTGAGCCGTATCGCTTGTTTTTTTATTGTTTTTTTTTATTACGTATATGTTATTACGTATATGAGGGGGTTCTCCCCGTAGTAAATACAAAGCTCGTTGATTTAAAAGTTAAAAAAATTTTTGATTAACAAAACCCAGAATCACAAATGCCGGTTAATTATAATAGATATCTCTTTTTAAAGCACTAAAAAAAAACTGTAGCGTAAAGAGCGAGGTATTGACTTGGGGGAGAACCCCTCACATACGTTATAATTTCTGTTCGTTTTAAGTTCTAATATTCCTTCTTACATTTCAGTTGAAAAAACTTGTTTTTTTTTATTTAACTTCTGATCGTTTCTTAAATAATGCTTGGAAATCCGGCGCCCCCTTCAGAGAAATGTCCCTTACCCCAAAGAAACATCCTCCACGGAAATATTTTCCAGAGTAATCCCCTCCTCTAGCTCCCCCTCCAGAAAAAATCCTTCCTGAAAATGGTTGTATACTTCCCAATAACCAATAAATAATGCTGGCAAGTCCGGCGCCCCCTTCATGGCAATTTTCCTTCCCCCATGAAAACTTCCTTCATGGAAAGATCCTTCCATATAGCCCCCGACCCTCTCCTTCCTCCACCTACCAGAAAAAATCTCCTCTGAAAAAATCTGTATACTTCCCAATAACCAATACTATATGTTAACAGTGAGTAAAGTTCATAACTTTCAGCCCTCCCCCTGGGGACTTGGGGGGATCAAGTCATCCTACCAGACTTTTTGTTTAGCGGTTCGACCCTGCTGAACAACAGGGCCATCTCCCAAGTTTTAGCGGGTGACTTGGGGAAAAAAATGAGACTGGGAGGGGGCATAATTGGCCTCCATTTTTTTGGTCACTTAAACAGGGCACTAGAACTTTTAATTTCCGTTCCAATGCGCCCTCCTATGATATTCTAGGACCACTGGGTGGATACGATCACCCCTGGGGAAAAAAAAAAAAAAAACATAACAAATAAATAAACACGCATCCGTGATCTTTCTTCTGGCAAAAAATGGAAAATTCCACATTTTTGTAGATAGGAGCTTGAAACCTCTACAGTAGGGTTCTCTGATACGCTGAATATGATGGTGTGATTTTCATTAAGGTTCTATAACTTTTAGGGGTCTTTCCCCCTTTTTTCGAAAATCAGCCAAATTTTCTCAGGCGCGTAAATTTTGATAGGTAGCACTAAACTTGATGAAAGTTATATATTTGAAATCAGCATTGAAATCTGATTCTTTTGATATATCTATTGGTATCAAAAACCGGTTTTCTAGAGTTTCAGTTACCATTGAGCCGGGTCGCTCCTTACTTACAGTTCGTTACCACGAACTGTTTGAAAAGTAGCAGCAGTTTTTATTATTCCCAAAGCCAAAATATTGATCAAAAACATAAATTTATGCAGCAATTCCAGACTAATACTGACTTTTTTTTATCCAAATGCTGGTATTTTTTTTACTAGGTGGTGCAAATGACCTCAAGATAGACTCTATTTGTACCTGTCTTAATTTTAAACAATTACTTAAAATTCTGACAACAAGAGAAAATATGTCCCTTGATGTCATTTCTTCTAATATGAATAAGTTTTACAGTCCTCCCTAAGCCCTGCTTCCATTAGGTGGTAGTTACCAATACTGTCTCCTTTTATCCCCTTCCTTGTCTTTCTTACAGTTGTTCACAACCACAAGCAGATCTTACAATTTCCAAAGTGATTCTGGTCTGTTTTCCATTGGCACTTGGTTGCCAAAGGAATTTCGGTCCAACTTTCATGATCTAAATAATCTTGATGAGCAAATCCTTAATTTCCACAAAAAACTGAATGACAATTATATGGGTCATTTTCCTGAAAAAAAGTTAACAAAATTCTGTAGTGATAAACCATATACAAATGATCATATTACAGTATTAATAGTCTGCAGAAAAAATGTAATTTATTAAAAATAGTTGAAATAATTGAAGCAAGTAAAGGAAGAAAATAATTAAAAAAAAACAAATTAGAAAACTTGACAAATATTTTGATAAAAATAAATTTGAAAACCTGTGCCGGGATAAATCCAAAAATTGGTAATCACAAATCAAAATACTTGCCATCAAGAGACCAGAGCAACTAAACTTTAATTCAGAGGAACTTCCAAAGACAACAGCAAATTATCTGAACAAGTTCCTTTCTTCAATTGTCCAAAGTCTCCCTCCTCTATCTTATGAAACTTCTAGTGTTGCAACCCCCTTTAATTTCCCCATTTGATGTGGTAAAAAAGATTGCCCACTGGATATTCCTGTCCTACTTATTAAAACCTTTAGTTATTACCTCTCAAAGTTCTTGTCTATTTTTCTTAGTCCATGTAGTCAATTTATACTTGTCCCTCCTCTTGAACACAAGTCTTCATAACTCCAATAAAAAAGAAAAATGGTCATCCTCGCTTTGATGGTGGTGGTCTAGTCTAGTTGATTTCAATTTTTTCGAAAATATATGAAATTTTTCGTGTTGACTGCCCCAGGGACTTATTTCATTCCCTTGTGGATCCTAGACAGTTTAGAAATTTTAAATCTAAATCAACCTCAAGTTACGTTATCCACCTTGTTGACTCCGTGGGGAGACTAATTGAGAGACCAAGCACCTGTCTAAACCTAATTTATGTTGACCTACAAAAGGCCTTTGACCTGATTAACCATACTATGTTAATAAAAAAATATATCAAAGAATTCAAGATTGTAACATTTTTTGTCTAGCTTTTTGCTTCGTTTCTTTCAAACATATAGGAGGCAGTCAAACATCTAAATTGCTACTTCACCCACCTGTGCATTTAGAATGGTATACCCCAAGGCACTGTTCCCGGCCCCCTCCTGTCTTTTGTCGTGATCAACAGGCTTTTATGGGATTACCCTGATAGGTAGAAATTTGTTGACAACCTACCAGTTGCAGAGATGTGTTATTCCTATGGGGGGTAATGCTAGTTCATTTATAGTGAACCTGTTTTTAAGCTATTTAGATAGTTTGAAATTAGTTCATAAAAATTGGGCTTGAAAGTGAAAAGGCTTTGGTTGACAGTTGGGGCTATGCAATTATTGAAGGTAAACTGGCTGAAAGGTTATTTTTTCAGAGTTGGGAAGTTTTTACTTTGATTTAGTTATAGGTGAACTGCGGTGAAGGAAGCTTTGAAATTTTTTTGGGTATTGTTTTGTTCATAGATATTCCACAGGTGACACTACATTGGATTATGCCATATGATTCTATGGTAGGCATGCTCATTTACCTTGGTAAGGAAATATAAGCATCAAAACTTGTATAGGCAATGAGTTTTCCTCTGAGGTTCCCTGGTAGGTGGTGATTACTTGGGTTAAATGTTCTAGACGTACGGTGTTATGGCTTGGTTTTGGGACAATGATTTACACTTATTAATGCTGATTTTGCTCTATTTTGGACTATTGGGACTATAGCAATAAGATTGGACTATAATTTCTTGGACTATTGGTTTGGATTTACTATTTTGTCCTAGGTGATTGGAAGGATAAGAAAGGTCTGGACATTGTTCAGGTGCTCATTTATCTCAGTGACTAAATTAGGAAGTTTTTTTTTTTATACCAAGAAATTACCTATAACACACTATAAAAATATTTATAGCAATCTAATGGGTATACTCCATTACATTGCAAACAAGCCTTCTTCTCTTGATATGATGGTTAATCTTTTTAAATCCACCTTATTATCTCTCAGTTTCCACAAGTTCCCTCCTCTTTTCCTTCATCCTATTCCTCCTGAGGTTTTAGCTACTTCCTTTGAACTCCTAGGTATTGCCATATTTTTTGATTTGAAGTGGGACACCCATGTAAATAACATCATCCATGAATCAAACTTGTCATTTTTTCTTCTGAATCTTCTGAATAAATTTAGCTGCCTCCCATCTCAGTTACTAAAGATATATATTTCTTTTGTATGTCCTTTGGTCAAGTATGCTTGTCCTGTCTGGCATCCGGGCCTCTTAATTGAAGCAACCAAAAAATATTCAAAAAAGAGCCCTGAGGATTATATATAAAGAAGGCACGGTCCTATATTCCTACCTCCTTAGAACTTCAAAACTTGATACCCTCGAGTCCAGAAGAAAAAATTTTTGCCTCTGTTTTGGGAAGTCAGCACAAATAAACCTCTGTACTGAAAATCTCTTTCCTAGCCACCACTCACCCATAAGAAATTGCCACCCCCGTATAGTATCCCAAACTCTCCCCTTCCTTTCTCCCATACTTTCTTCTGCCTTTCTTTATTAAAAAAAAAAACTTTTATTCCCTTTTTTACAAATAAAATCATGACACATTACTTTACAAAAAATTTAAATCATTTTGTATCTATTATCTTTTAATTTTTGAAATTATATTTATTTTTTTTGTCAGTTTTTTCATCTTTTTACGGTATGATGCTTAAAATGTTTTATAATTATGACTCATATTTATGACCTTTGTGTTTTGTATTTTCTGACCATTACCTGTTGTGTTTTGTTGCAGTGGTAACTATTTATATACCTATATAGTATATTTATATAACTATTTATATGTATTTTTTTTTACCAAGAATTGCGAGTTTGGCCCTCTAGGGTTTGTGATAGTCTTTTTGCCAATAAATATCTCTTTATCTAACCTGACCTGCAAAATACTCTATTTTCAATTCAAACCGTTTTTCTACCATTTCAATTTTTCAAATGCAATTTACCAAAATAGAACTGAATTTTGTAATTCCAAACTATGCCGTCTACAATTCAGGGTATATAATTGCACATTAGGGGGTGGGGTGGGTAGATATCATGGTCAACTTGTAGTGGGCTTTATAAATAGCTAGAATGAAAGTGAAAATACTATTCTTGAACCATCGATCTTGTATTGCTTAAAATTTTCCAAGCTCCAAAGCGCTATTATTCTACTATTTTAATTAACTTGTCTTTTGGTACTGAAAATACAAAAATATAGTTGGATTTTATAAATATTTTTTTAACCCTTGATATCCACCTCTCTTTAATAATACAAAATGAAAGCAAAAATTATGTTAATGATTTGGACTGTTGAACCTTGTGAACCCCTTTCTTGTTCTTTATCATTCTAATTTTTGTTCTACATTTTACAGCAGCAGATTTTATAGATGACCTAATTTCTAGAGACCTTTTGCTTTTGATCTTCTTCGTAGAAATGAAGACGAATTGCTAGTGTTTCTTGTAGTAATGTACATCTGATAAGAGACTTTAATTGTCTTGGAGAAATCTATTGTAGACTGACCTACAACTTTAAGTATGGCCGAAAATATCACTCCATCTGAAACTGCTGATATTAAGAATGGTATGTTATATAATTAATTTTCCTGTTCATAAAAAAACATTTTATGAATTTAAAATTTGTTTAAGAAAATTTTTTGTCTCGTTTGTAACAGCATCACAACATACCAGAACTACAAATTACTGTGATCACATGGGTTCCATTGTGTCTCTAGAGGAAATATTAGGGGAAGTTATTTTTATTGATTGATTTGGGTGTCATTGCTATTAAAATTTCTTGCTTTCTGGCCAATCTTCCTCTATTTACTTTACCTCATTTGTTTCGATCAATCCATTTTCCTGATATAAAACAAGCCAGTAAAATAACGGCGCTGTACATCACCTTTTTAGCAACTCAATTGTTTGTACTGAATGGCTGAAAAAATTAGGGACACCTCACCCTCCAATATGTGACACTTCTTCGGTTGCTGAGTGTGAGATAATCTCTACTTGATATTTTAAGATAACTTGTTTTGGTTGAACCAGTTTTTATAAGAAATTGGTCCCCTGTTTTCTGTTTCCTGGTTCTACCTATGATAATTTAGTATTATTATGAAAAAAAGAAATTTGGATACAAATGAAACCAGATCTTTTTTTAACATCAGTAAATTTTAACTTTGATTTCTACAGTACTTAACTAAGCCTGACATCATTATTTTTTTTCACTTTTAACTGCAGATTATACAACCAAAAAAACTTAGCGTCTATATCATTTTCACCTGTTTTTGTAAATGGGATTTAGATTTTGGAATTTCTAGCCGCTAATTTCCTTCCTTTGAAGCATCATTACACCTCCTTTTAACTAATGAATTATAAAATAGAAAGCAGTTGGCTTTCATGAACAAGCCGCATTAATGAATGTCTATTATGTCCCTTTTGTCTTTAGTTTTTTTTTTACAAGTTTAAAATGCTTTACCAAGTGACAGTGAGGTCTAGTGCTACTTCTTAAACTCTTTAATACCTCCTAAAATAAAATATGTCTCCCTGGGATTTTTCTAGAATATCCTAGGACAATGTAAACTTGAATCTGAATTCTAAGAATACGGATCTACATCTTTTGATGATAAGCTTAACATTTGCTGGTTCTAATGGTAGCTTGACCTTAGATTGTTTAAGTTTTTAGATTGAATATGTCGGTTTAGTTAGAAATTAGGCAGGTGAATTAATTGTTTTTTTTGTTATATAGGAGGAGTGAATTTCACACAAAAATTCTTCCATTAATAACGTTTACTGTTTCTATGTGTTTTGTGGGCGGTGGGGAGGGGCGCCAGTTCATTTTTTTATATTTAAATGTAGATGAATTGTATTTTTAGCTGAAGGAGTATCCCGGAAAAGAAATATGTTTTCACAGATTTTGGTTCAAACTGGTTTTGGCTGCCACTATTGATTTGACCTTTTTTTCGGAAAGCAATCACTAAGAACAAGCACACAAAATATTAACTATTCTAAGAATATATTATCTAGTATATTCAGCTTGGAATTCTATGCGAACTCATTGATTATGATAATTTATTTCCAAAGTAAGAAAAATACAAATGTCACAAGGCGCCTTCCTATTGACAGTGCTCCTGTAAACTTATAGTGCTGTAAGAACAAACAGCAAAACGAATAGTGTGGAACAAATGTCAGTGTACAATATATTAATTTAAGTTAATTTGAATAATAAATATCAAGAATAAAATCACTTTTTTATCTCTTTTGTACTCTCTTCTCGAAATTCACTTAGAAAGATTAATCCGCAGGTTCAGAGTCCTAAACCGTTTGTTGCCCTTTGGAGTCTGAAGTATCTTCAACTGTGTTTAAAATAAATAAATAAAACCTCGGTTTTTTGTATCAAAATATACATTTGTTCTTCTTTTTAAGAATTAAATTAATTTTATTTTAGTTTCCTCAAATTTACTCTTTTTCAGATGAATGTTTAGATGTTCAAAGGAATAGCTTCTCTTTTAAAATTTTGACGTTATAGCGTCATCCGGTTTATCATTCTTCATCTAGAAAATATTTAATTTGTTTCTAATTAGTGTTTTATGGGTTCATTAACGTACAGTTTGTATCTGGAACACTTTCTGAATCTTTTTATATATTTAGACGTTACCAACTGAAAAAAGTTCGATATTAGGATACTTAGAAATTACAAAATCAGCACTTAATTACAATCAAACAGTTCGTGGTAACGAACTGTAAGTAAGGAGCGACCCGGCTCAATGGTAACCGAAACTCTAGAAAACGGGTTTTTGATACCAATAGATATAACAAAAGAATCAGATTTCAATGCTGATTTCAAATATATAACTTTCATCAAGTTTAGTGCTACCCATCAAAAGTTACGCGCCTAAGAAAATTTGGCTGATTTTCGAAGAAAGGGGGAAAGACCCCTAAAAGTTATAGAACCTTAATGAAAATCACACCATTATATTCCGCGTATCATAGAACCCTACTGTAGAGGTTTCAAGCTCCTATCTACAAAAATGTGGAATTTTCCATTTTTTGCCAGAAGAAAGATCACGGATGCGGGTTGATTTGTTTGTGTGTGTTTTTGTTTTTTTTTCCCCAGGGGTGATCGTATCGACCCAGTGGTTCTAGCATATCGTGGTAGGGCTCATTGGAACGGAAATTAAGTTCTGGTGCCCTATTTAAGTGACCAAAAAAAATGGAGGGCAACTAGGCCCCCTCCCACGCTTATTTTTTTCTCAGAGTCACCCGATCAAAATTTTGAGATTGCCATTTTGTTCAGCATGGTCAAATATATGATAAATATGTCTTTTAGGATGACTTAATCCCCCAAAGTCCCCAGGGGAGGGCTGAAAGTTATGAACTTTACTCATTGTTAACATTTTGTATTGGTTTTTGGGAAGTAGCCAGACGTTGTCTGTGGAGTTTTGTTGGGGTAGGGGGGGGCATGCGAGGGGCGGGGGCTATATGGAAGGATCTTTCCATGTAGGAAGTTGTCATGGGGGAAGGGAAATTGCCATGAAGGGGGCGCCGGACTTGCCAGCATTATTTATTGGTTATTGGGAAGTATACAACCATTTTCAGGAAGGATTTTTTCTGGAGGGGGGGCTAGAGGAGGGGATTACTCTGGAGAATATTTCCGTGGAGGATGTTTCTTTGGGGTAAGGGACATTTCTATGAAGGGGGCGCCGGATTTCCAAGCATTATTTAAGAAACGATCAGAAGTTAAATAAAAAAAAAAAGTTTTTTGAACTGAAATGTAAGAAGGAATATTAGAACTTAAAACGAACAGAAATTATAACGTATGTGAGGGGGTTCTCCCCCAAGTCAATAACTCGCTCTTTACGCTACAGTTTTTTTTAGTTCTTTCAAAAGAGCTATATATTATAATTAAAAGGCCTTTGTGATTAAGGGGTTTGTGAATCAAAATTTTTTTTACTTTTAACGTAAAGAGCGTGGTATTGACTAAGGGGAGAACCCCTTCATATAAGTAATAACATATACGTAATAAAAAAAAACAATAAAAAAACAAGCGATACGGCTCAATAGTAATCGAAACTTTTAAAAACGAAATTTTGATGTCAATAAATGTATCAAAAGAATGTGTTTATAATGCTCATCCTAAATATATAAAATTTATTAAGTTTAGTATTACTCATCAAAGGCTACGAGCCTGAGAAAATTTACTCGATTTTTGAAAGAGGGGGGAAAAATCCCCTACAAGTGAAAGAATTTTAATGAAAATCACACCGTCAGATTCAGCGTATCAGAAAATCCTATTACATAGGTTTCAAGCTCATATCTGCAAAAATCTGCAACTTTGTATTTTTTGCTAGAAGAAAAATATACGAATATAGAAGTTAGTTACGTAAGTTAATTTGTAAAGACATCCATTTAGCAAAAGAAAAGTAAAATTTTTATGCAAATAAAAGCTGCATTAACTAAAAAACGATCAGAAATTAAATAAAAAAACAAGTTTTTTCAACTGAAAGTAAGGAGCGACATTAAGACTTAAAACGAACAGAAATTATTACGTATATGGAAGGGGCTGTCCCTCCTCAACGCCACGCTCTTTACGCTAAAGTTTGACTCTGTCTCACAACTTTATTTTTTAAAACAATAAAAAACTTTAGCGTAAAGAGCGTGGCGTTGAGGAGGGGACAGCCCCTTTCATATACGGAATAATTTCTGTTCGTTTTAAGTTTTAATGTCGCTCCTTACTTTCAGTTTAAAAAACTTGTTTTTTTTTAATCCCTAAAAGGATCTAGACATCAATATTTTGAATCGGCGAGTAATAGAAGACGTCTGGTGTATTGATATTAAAGGTATGACGGAAAACTTACAGCTTAATATTTAGCCAAAGGATTTAATAATACTCGAAGAAACTATCAGTAGAAGTAATATTTGGGTAAAGATTACTCTTAGTAAAAAAAAATGGACATTACCACCTTATTTCTGACTTGGTAATCTCTGGACGGCACTTAATAGACTGAACACTCTGACAAGTGATTGGTTCTCGGGGTATAGGACTCTGATTCTGTTGCAGCCATAATATCTACACGATTTAATTCTCATAGCACCTCGGGTTTGGTAAAGTTTTACCGTTTGTAATTAAAAAACTATGAAATTAAAAGTGATTTGAGAAACTTGACTGTCAATAGGGTTCTAGGCGTTTAACCTCCCTGCAATTACCCCCCGAACAAGAATGCCCCCGAAAATAAACCCCCAGCAATCACCCCCTAAAACAAGCAAGAGGGTGTTGGGGAGGGTTCAATTGGATTAATATGGTATGTGAAGGTGTGGTTATGGAACAAGAGTAGATTCTGTGGACAAAGCTTCTTTAGGCATGCATTGTACACCATCGGGCTGGGAGGAGGACTTGATTGGAGGTTAAAGGTTAAATGATTAGGATGAGAAGGAGATTACGGAAGATTTCCATCTTGCCGTCAAAATAGTGGGGTCTGAAACTTACTCTCCAACATTGCTGATAAATGAGCAACCTTTCATGATTTAGCAATACAATATTAAACCTAACAAAGGTAACTCGAAACGAAATTTTGATGTCATAGGCTAGATGTATCAAAAGAATTGGCATATTATGTTGATTCCTAATAAAAAAGATTCACTGTTTTGAGTTACCAATCGAAAGGTCCAAGCCTGACGAAATTTGCCTGATTTTACAAAAAGGGATGTAACACCCCTAAAAGTCACGCCATCTGATTCAGCGTGCTAGGACACCCTACTGTAGAGGTTTCGAGTTCCCATCTGCAAACATGTGATATTTGTATTTTTTTGCCAGAAGAAAGATCACGGATGCGTGTTTTTTTTTCAGAGGTGATCGTATCGCAAGAATAGTCCTAGAATATTGGGAGATGGCTCATTTGAACAGAAATTAGAACGCCCTTTTTTCCCTAAAGCTGTCTGATCAAAATTTGAAAATTACTCACTGAGATAATTTTTCTTTCGTGAAGGAAGTTTCCAGGGAGTGGACTTTCCAGGGGATATTTTACACTGGTGCATGTTGCCAGAATACTTATTCAAAATTCTTTCTATTTGTCTCACTTTTTCTTTTCAGACTAAATATTACATGTGGAGATGTCAAGATAAATGATCCAAGGTAAATTCTTACTGTGTTGAAATTGATGTGGTCGGAAAACTTATTGGCCAAAGGGCCAAGTATGAATATTACAATAAATTTTAAAGAATAGGATGCCAAATCTTCTCCTTCAGTTTTTTTTTGTACTTATTTACTATATGATACACACTTGAGAAGTAAAGTTAGGTTAATCCCGAAGAAATATACCAAGATATAATGAAAATATAATACTTTATTAACAAATTTAGGCTATATACCTGCACATTAGGGAGGGGGAAGGATAACAGATAGAGGTTCTTCATGCAAAATGTTTTATGCATGTACAATTATTCTACATATTATGAAGTAAGAATTGATGAGCAAACACGAGCTTTTTGAGCTGATTGTAAGAGTCAGGAATGCTATTCCTTCCTTCTCCGGGTCATTCGAAGCAATTTTTTTCGAATGTTATTGCTTCTTCTAACTTTTCTTGCTTCATTAAGTTTTCTTTCCCTTGTAGTTTACTATCAATCTGATTTAGATAAAACGTATCATCTCTACCATGATATAAAACTGTTTCATCCACTGATCGTCTGGATAGTGGACGTCTTTCTCAAGGAGAAATGCATTAGTTTCGACAAATAGAGATGCGAAACTTTTAAACGTCCCCTTCTTGATAACCAACCTTGTTATGAAGCAGAAGTTCAGGGTACTCACTCTCTATTTCAAATAAACATTATTTGAATTGGAGATGATTAAGAACTTTACCTAAAATGGAGTTTATAATGGTAATCGCTAATTCCATAAATTTACAAATTTCTTCCGAAATGTTTGTGCACGAAGTGCTTGACGTGCTTTGATGAATGATGCAATGGTAAACAAGCATCTCGTGATTGATTTTCTTTTAAAATAGCAACAAACCCTTTTTCTTACTTTGGTCATACTTTTGGCCCCGTCTGTTGAAATCAGTACAATTTTTTATCGACGGGATTATGATGCTTATCTTAACATTCAATTACAGCACATGCAACACCTTCTCATGGGTCTGACATTTGAGTGGTGATAATCCTAAAAGTGCTTCTTTAGACCCTGAATGAAATACAAATCATACAAAACGTGAAACTTGTGCATTTATGTCCCATGAGTTGTCAGCTGCTATTTATAAATGCGAAACCAGTTTAAGATTTTCAATATGACGAGTTTTTATGCTTGAATAAATAGAAGTTGTTCTTCCTTAATGGTTTGGAAAGACACTGGTAATTTTAATTAATACTCATAAAAATATTTGCTTTGGTTCTTTATACATTAAAACTTAAACAAAAAATTATACATGGTTTCAATTTAAGGAAGAAATTAATTTATACAAATAAAATGCAACATTTTCTTACGAAGTTTTTTTTGATGGAAATATTATTGCTCCTTCATGATGTTGTGCCAGAGCCGCACTTAAAAGTCTAAAGAGCCACAAGTGACACTGGAGCCTCTGTTTTCTAATTTTTTGAGGATCTCATTACATAAAATGTTCTTATAGAACAAGGTGTTCTATTTACATCACATTGTATTTTGGAACTAAATCTTTGCCTAAATTTACTAAATACCCTTTTTGTCGAAATTGTTTTACATCCCTTTTAATTTATGTTTTTAGAAGTTGGTGATGCTTTACCAAGTGACATAAAAAAGCAGGTTGACATTTTGGACCCTTTAATGTTTCCCAAACTTGAAGATGGTCCAATGAGCACTTTTCCCAGCATTTCTTTATCATGTAAATTTGAACCTGAGTCTCATAAATTCGGCTCCACATCTACTAGGGATGAAGGTAACCATTTCAGAGTTCTGGGATCAACTAAATAGAATAAGAATGGCTAAAATGTGAATTAAAAAAAGTATAATCCTAAACTCTAACTAAAATACTACTACTTACGACTGAAGGGAAAAGCAAGCTGCCCTAAGCCAAAAGACGTATAAATGTATCTTGATGTAAGACACGACTCACAGTACAGTCTGATTAGCATATTCAAAAGATCGGAATTTCCAAGTTTGCAAACTTTTCTAGGGATCAAGTAAAAAAAAAGGCAAAAATATTTCTGTCAGCGGACACTTGAAGTTAAAGGCTAAGGGAAACTGGTTTTTGTTTTTTGAAATAGAGCCCCATTGCTAGACCTGGTAGATGATTACTATTCATTATTAACCAAGGTAGTGTCTAAGGGAAGAGAACACTTCCCCTTAGAGGAGGAGAACACTTCCCCTAGGGAGAAGGAGAAGAGTTCTCTTCCACTAAGGGGAAGAGAACACTTCCCCTAGGGAGGGGGTTTCACAAGTTTGAAACCCCCTCCCGAAATAATTTTTGGATTAAAAATGGTCTTAAAATGCAGAAATAAACAAACAACACTAACTCCCCCACCTGCAAAAAGATAGGGTTTTTTTAGCAGATAGAATTTCGTGTTCACTTTCCATGTTCCGTTTTTTTTTTAGCTTCGCATAACAATCTTGATGTCTGACTTGATAGTATGTACTTAAACGGTGTGTAAGCTTGAAGGAAAGTATATTGAAAAAAAGGAAGATTTTAGAGCCTTAGCTCTCAGAACCTGAAAAAAACTTTCATTTTGCTTACGTTTTCAACTAGGACAGTCAAATCGTCAGCAAAATCTATGTCTGGGACAAGTTTTACTTTCTCTTTTTGATTTCATGATCTTGTATAGCATTTACGGTGTTCTTTTGGTTAGAGTCCATCAATGTGATCCGTATAGATGAGCATAAAACGTAACCTCGCTTGACTCCTGAATAAGTACGAACCAAAACAATGTTATCAGAGGCAATGTTTTATCGTTGTCTATAGAAAAGGCCATAAGGCTTCAATTTTTCTTTTCCAGATGCACTTCATATGGAAAGTGTAGTGTTATAAACTTGAGAGGGGGTTCATTCGATTAGAAATTGGAAGCTCTAGTGTAATTTTTAAGAATTAAAAGAGATTGGAGTGCAACTTGCCCCCTGCCCCTCTCACGCTGTCTGTACAGCAAATGTATCAAATCAAAACTTTGTGATAGCATTTTTTATCAAAATAGTTCAAAAATAAGTAATAAAAAATACTCTGGGTGAAGTAAAGTCCCCCCGAGTCTGGAGGCACGTGTTGAAACTTATTCACTGGGAGTATATAAGGTTTGTTTAGACTGGTTGTTCGTATAAACTTTGGAGGGGCTCATTTGATTGGAAATTGAAAGTTCTTTTTTCTTTTTTAAGAGTCAAAAGCTATATGAGGGAACTAGACCCCCGCCCTTTCTTTCCCAAAATGAATTCGATCAAAATATTCAGATTTCTATTTTTTTTTCAAAACAGATCAAAGATCAGATAACAGAAACTCCTGGGTTGAAACTACCCTTACAGAGCCTGGATGCACTTGTAAAAGTTGTACCCTGGGTTTTAAAGTTTTTATTGAAGGGATAGTCGTGTAAACTTTGGAGGGGGCTCATTTGATTGGAAATTGACAGTTTTAGTGCTTGTATTAAGAGTGAGAAGTTATTTGAGTGCAACGAGCCCCTTCCCCCACGCCCTCTTTTTCCTCAAATGCATTCCCTTTAGCCCATTTTGCTTAAGATAGATCAAAGATTAGAAAAAAAGTCCAGGGGCAACACAACCCCTCCAGTGCCTGGGGGAACATGCTGAAGGCTATACCTTGGGACATGTAATTTTTTTGGATGTTGTGGCCGTGTAAGCTTTGGAGAGGGCTTGTTTGATCGGAAATTGAAAGTTTTAGTTTCCGTATTACGAGTGAGAATTGATTGGAGGGCAACTTGCCTACCCCAATGCTCTCTTTCCCCCGAATATATCCCATAAAAATTTAGAGATACCCATTAGATTAAAGATAGTTGAAAGATAAGATAATCTTTCCCGGGGGCATACAAGGTTTTTATGGAAGGGGTGGTCGTAACTTTGGAGGGGGCTCAGTCGATTGGAAATTGAAAGTTATAGTTTTGTCCTTTTTTTAGCGAAGGGATTAGAGGGCACATAAAACCCCCCCACGCTCTCTTTTTTCCAAATGTATTCGACCAGCAAGTTAGAGAGCCCAATTTTACACAGTCCTGTAAGTCCCCTGTTCATGGGCTGTAATTTATTCTCTAGGGGCATATAACGTTTGTTGTATGGGTATGGTCGGATAAAGTTTGATGTAATATCATTTTATCGGGGATCTAAAGATCTCCTTCTCCATTTTAAGAGTCAAAAATGACTCTTAAGTGTCCCCCCCCCTCAACGTATTATTTTCCCCAAATGTATCTTAGCGAAAATTTGACATAGCCATTGTGCTCAAAATAACCCAAAGATAATGTCACAATACCCTTGGAGTTGATAAAATCCCTAGAGCCCTGGGGCAAGGGCAAGGGTGTAAGCTAGACACCGGAACATATAAGGTTTTATGGAAAATGCGGCCGTGTAAATTTTGGAGGAAGCTTATTTGACTGAATAATCAAATATTTTTTTAAGAAGAATGTGTTGTATACGCTTCACTTAATTTAAACTACATCTCTGTCTGAATTTACTGAATTTTCTTTTTGTAAAATTTATATACATTTTTGTCAAGCTTTTTTTATATCTGTTTTAATTAAGTTTTTAGGAGTTGAAGATGCTTTACCAAGTGACATTAAGAAGCAGGTTGACATTTCAGACCCTTTTTTGTTTCCCAAACTAGAAGATGGTCCGACGACTACTTTTCCAAGCATTTCGGTACCATGTAAACTTGAACCTGAGTCTCAGGAATTTGGCTTCACATCTATCAGTGATCAAGGTAAAAAATTAAGAGTTCCGGGATTAACTTAATAAGATAACAATGACTAGAATGTGAATTAAAAAAAGTAAAATCTTAACTCTAACTAGAATACTACTGCTTACAACTGAAAGCAGAATCAAGCTGCCCTAAGCCAAGAGAACTACAAATGTTTATTGGTGTGTGACGCATTAGGATTAAGACTTTTAGAGTGAGGGAAGGAGGCGATACCCAAACTCTTGTTTGTAGTGATTTTTGTTCGTTTCTAGCTTGATTTGCATATCAATTTAAGTCTCACTCGTTTTATTTTCATTTTTCTTTTCATATATACTTCAATAGCAAAATATTTTTTTTTGTTTTTAGCTTGATTTTCATATTCAATCCAAGCATTACTAACTTTAAGATCTGTTTATTCAATTATGTTTTTACGTGTTGTTTCTTTTTTACTGTGATTCTTCATTTTATTTTTGTTTGGTTTTGGCTTCATTTATGCTTTAATAGTAATTTCTTGACGTGTTGATTTTTAAATTTAGAGTGTTTCTACATATAATGAGCTTAAGTTTAAAATTACATTTAACTTTATTTGAAAACATTAGTTTTCGGAATTTTTTTTTAATTAATTTCTTTTCGATTTTGATATAAAAAATTATAAATTTTTAAAAATTCCTCATTTAAAATTCAAACTTAAAAAAAAAAAATCAAATCTTCATCAAAGTATCAAAACTGGTAACAAAGTAACCATATCAAATCGAAAAAAGATTGTCCCCTGTGAAATGAGCGCCCTTTGAAGTTTATCCGACGACCTCTTCTGTTATATGAAGTGCATTCTGGGAAAAAAATAAATTGAGTATAGGGGGAGGCTGGCTGCCCTCCGATCACTTTTTACTCTTAAAAAGTGTATTACAACTTTCAATTTCCAATCAAATGAGCCCTCTATTAAGTTTATACGAGCATCTCTTCCCTAACAACCATATATGCCCCCAGGGCATAAATTACAACGTCTACCCTGGGGTGTTTTGCCGACACCAGAGTTTTTGTTAACTCAACTTTGAACTATTTTTAACAAAATGGCGATCACAAAATTTTTACCTGATGCCGTTAGGGTGTGGAGGGGGGGGGGCTAGTTGCCCTCCAGTCTCTTTTGACTCTTAAAAAGTGAACGAGAACAATGAATTTCCAGCCAAATGAACCCTTTCCGAAGTTTATACATGCATCCCTTCCATAAGAATGATATATGCCCCCAGAGCATTACTTACAAAGCCTGACTCCAGGCCATGGGGGGTTGCATCGACACAAGAGTTTTTCTTGTCTGACCTTTGAATTATTTTTTATGAATTGCTATTTTAAAAATTTTATTGGATAGGCTTGGGGGAAAAAAAAGGGTGTGTGTGCGGGGGGGGGCGGTGCTAGTTGCCCTCGGATATCTTTTGACTCTTAAAAAATGAACTAGAACTTTCAATCCCTTTCATAAGAACCATACATGCCCTTAGACCATAACTTAGAATGCCTTCTCCCTGGCCCTGAGGGGCTGTATTGGCACTCAAGTTTTTCTTATACAACCTTTGAACTATTTTTTTAACAAAATATCTATTTCAAAATTTACAGCGGATGAGTTTTTAACAAGAAGGCGTGGGGGGGGGCGTGTTGCTCTCGGATCTCTTCTGACTGTTAAAAAGTGAGCTCGAACTTTTAATTTCCAATCAAATGAGCCCTCTCTGAAGTTTTTACGATTATCCCTTTCATAAGAACCATATATACCCCAGGGCATAACTTACAACGCCTGCCCCTATGCCCTGAGGGGGGGGAGGGTGTCGACACCTAAGTTTTGTTATCTGAGTTTTGAACAATTTTAGCTTAATGGCTATCTCTAAATTTTTATCGGATGCATTTGGGAAAATTGGTCTTGGGGCTAGTTGCCCTCCAATTTGTTTTGACTCTCAAAAACTGAACTAGAACTTTTATTTTCCAGTCAAATTAGCCCTCTATAAAGTTTATACGAGCATCCCTTCCATAACAACTATATATGCCCCCAGGCATAACTTACAACGCCTACGCTTGGGCCCTGGGGGGTTGTGTTGAACCAGAGTTTTTGTTATCTGAACTTAAGAAGTTCAGTAAGAAGTATTTTTAACAAAATGTCAATTACAAAATTTTTATCTGCCGCATTTAGGGCGTGGGGGGGGGGCTAGTTGCCTTCCAATCTCTTTTTACTATTAAAATGTGAACAAGAACTTTCAATTTCCAATAAAATGAAACCTCTCCGGAGTTTCTACAAGCATCCCATCCATAAAAATGATATATGCCCCCATAGCATTACTTACAACGCCTGCCTCCGGGCCATTGGGGGTTGCATCGACACAGGAGTTTTTATTGTCTGACCTTTGAATTATTTTTAATGAAATGACTATTTAAAAAAATGAGTGGATTAAATTTTTTTTTAATGAAATGGCTATTTTTAAAAACGCTATAGCTTTGCCTCTTATAAACTTACTTGAAATTTACCTGAACACTTACATTGCAATGGCTTCCCAATCTCTAATCTTTTTATTTATTAATTTAAAAAAAACGTTCCGAAAAATAAGTTTTTCAAAGAAAAGTAAAGGCCACTTTAAACTTAAGCTCAGGAGATACAAATACCTGTTAAAATTCAAACTCAAAACGACCAGAAATTACTATCAAAGAATAAATGAAATCCAAAACGAACAGAAATTAAATAAACCATCATAGCAAAAAACATACAACAAGTAATAATATAAATGAATAAATAGATCTTAAAACGAGTGACGCTTACATTGAATATGAAAATCAAGCTTAAAATTAAAAAAATATTTTGCTGTCGAAGTATAAATGAAATTTAAAACAAACAGAAATTAAATAACAATCAATGCGAACACACATACAATATATATTAATGTACATGAATAAATAAATCTTAAAACGAGTGAAACTTAAATTGAATATGCAAATCAAGTTTGAATCAAATAAAAATAACTACAAATAAGAGTTTGGGTATCGCCTCACTGCAGAAGCCTAAAACCTACTGCGTCATTGGCGCTTTACTGAAAACAATTCTTTGATTAATTAAGATTTTATGGAATAAATATCAGCATATGTGTGTTAAATTGACAATGCACATTTTTTTTTTTCAGTAAACTTATTTTAATTTTTTTTTCAGTAAAATACAATTTATATTCTGACTTTTAGAAAGCACAGGGGTTTTGAACCCTACTCACATTAATTTATGCTCGTTTTGAGTTTGAATCTAATATTTATTTTAATATTTGTTTGTTTTGGGTTTCATTTATTTATTGATACTGATTTGGGGTAGTTGTATGCTTGGTAGATTATAAGATAGTCCGGACGCCAGGTGCTGAAAGTGTGAATCATACCACGACGGAATGGGGCTGCTACGAGAATTAGCCTACCCTCGACCCCCTAAATGGACCATGCAGATTCAAAAATACCAATGGCACTTGCTTGCGAGTAGTGGAACACTCCGAAACTTGACATTTTATTATATTTTGGTGTTTCATGCAAGAAAATGCATGTTCCACAAAGTTTGAGGTGCAGTTTTCCGCTCAAATAGAAATGCCTAGAAGCCATAGAATATAACAAACCAACACGATTAGTTAGAAAAAATGGCAGAGTTAAAAAAAAGGCAAAACTATATGAGTCTTGAACAGTCTTGGAAAGTATAAACAAAATCAAATTGAATATTAGATATATAATGATATTAATTGTTGAAAGATCCATCAGTTCAAGATTTTTTTTTTCACTTTAATTTTATTTTCATTTTCGATGCTGTAAGAACTGGAAAATAATAAATTTGTAATATACGAGTAATTCGTTTTCAGTGAAGCACCAATGACGCAGAAGGCTTTAGGTTTTTACAGTTAAAGAAGGGGGCAGTATTCAAATTTTGTTTGTAGTGAAACTATATTTGTCTTGACTAATCTTGAAAAGAAACGAATAAATTAAACTGAATATTTGATGCACAATGATATTAATTGCTGAAAGTTCATCAGTTCAAAATTTTACTGTAATTTTAATATTTATTTTCAGTATTAAGCACAAAAGAAAACATTTGTAATATAATTCGTTTTCAGTAAAGCGTCAATGACGCAGTAGGTTTTAGGCTTCTGCAGTGAGACCCAAACTCTTGTTTGTAGTTATTTTTATTCGATTCAAATTTGACTTGCATATTCAATTTAAGTTTCACTTGTTTTAAGAATTGTTTATTCATTTACATTAATATATATATTGTATGTTTGTTCGCATTGATTGTTATTTAATTTCTGTTTGTTTTAAGTTTCATTTATGCTTTAATAGCAAAATATTTGTTTTTGTTCTAAGCTTGATTTTCATGTTCAATCTAAGCTTCACTCGCTTTAAGATCAATTTATTTATTTATATCATTGCTTGTTGTATGTTTTTTGCTATGATTATTTATTTTATTTCTGTTCGTTTTGGGTTTCATTCATTCTTTGATAGTAATTTCTGGTCGTTTTGAGTTTGAATTTTAAAAGGTATTTGTATCTCCTGAGCTTAAATTTAAAATGTCCTTTACTTTTCTTTGAAAGACTTATTTTTTGGAAAGTTTTTTTTTAATTAATTTTTGTTCTTGTTTTATTGCAAAAAGTTTTAAGTTTTTATGGCAGGGAGGGGTGCTTTACTGTCCGATTATTCTTGACTTTAAAAAACGGACCTAGAACTTTCAATTTAAATCGAATGAGGCTTTTTTCAAAGTCTATACGATTACCTCTTTGATAAAAAACCTTATATATGAACAATAGACAGCTTGCATAAACTTGTGGACAGCGATTGACAACAATGAATGGATTGAAAAAATAGCTCCAATAAGGGGGTTTAGACCATTTCACTTGCTGACACAAAGGGATCACGACTGTTTGGAATTGACCTTAATAGGATTTTGTGAGCCAAAGCAATTTTACATCTATCTCAGAGTATGTATTTTAACCTTATAATTGGATAATTATAATAGATTTCCTATGTGTACTTCCCATACATAACCCCTTCTCATAAGCTATAAACCCCCTTTAATAAGTTATGCCCCAGGGCATAACTTACAACGCCTACCCCCGGGCCCTGATGGGCTTTGTCGACACCGGAGTTTTTGTTATCAGAACTTTGAACTATTTTAACAAAATGTCTATCTCAAAATTTTTAACTGATGCATTTGGGGCTTGGAAGAGGGGGGGCTAGTTACCGTCCAATCTCTTTTGACTCTTAAAAAGTGAACAAGAACTTTCAATTTTCAGTTAAATGAGACCTCTCCAAATTTTATACGAGCATCCCTTCCATAAGAAATAATGGGAAGGATTCGGAGAATCCTTAAATTACAACTCTTGCCCTGAGGGCTGTGGGGGAGTTGTCTTCCTCAAAGACCTAATTTGCAGAACTTAAAACTACGTTTAATAAAATGGCTGTCTAAAAATTTTGATTTGATGCGTTTGGGGAAAGGTGGGCGTCAGAGGGCGGTTAGTTTGCCCTCAAATCACTTTTGACTATTAAAAAGGGCACTAGCCCTTTGAATTTACTATTGAATGAGCCTTTTTTGAAGTTTATACGACAACGCCTTCTATTAAAATCTTATATGCCTTCAGGGCATAACTTAACACCCTTGCACTGAGGGTTGTGGGGGATTGTCCTCCTCAAAAATATATTTTCTATCTGGAAATCAACTATGCTGAACGAAATAGCTATCTCAAAATTTTGATTATATGTGTTTGGGGGAATGATGGGTGTGGGGGGGGGGCTAGTTTCCCTCCAATCACTTTCGACTATTAAAAAGGGCACTATCCCTTTGAATTTCCAATCGAATGAGCCTTTTTTGAAGTTTTTACGACAAAGCCTTCTATAAAAACCTTATATGCCCCCAGGACATCTTAAAACCCTTACCCTGAGGGTTCTGGCGGAGTGTCCTCCTCAAAAACATATTTTCTACCTCGAAATCAACTGCACTGAACAAAATGGCTATCTCAGAATTTTGATTGGATGTGTTGGAGGGAATGCGGGGCGTCGGGGGGGGGGGGGCTAGGTGCCCTGCAATCACTTTTGACTATTAAAAAGAGCACTAGCCCTTTAATTTCCAATCGAATGAGCCTGTTTTGAAGTTTCTACGAAAACGCCTTCTATAAAAACCTTATATGCCCCCAGGGCATAACTTAAAACGCTTGCCCTGAGGGTTGTGGGGAGTGTCCTCCTCAAAAATATATTTTTTATCTGGAAATGAACTACGCTGAACAAAATGGCTATCTCAAAATTTTGATTGGATGTGTTTGGGGAAATGACCGGCGTGGGGGGGGGGAGGGAGGGGGCCTAGTTACACTTCAATCACTTTGGACTATTAATAAGGGCACGATTTATTTAATTTCCCACTTAATGAGCACGTTGTGTATTTTCTACGACAACGTACTCTATGAAAACATGCCCTGCCCCAAGGGCCTGAATTCTAGCCCTGGCCATGAGGAAGGTTTGGGATTGTCCTCCACAAAAACATATTTTCTATCTAGAAATCAATTACGCTGAACAAAATAGGTATCTCAAAATTTTGATTATGTCGGTGTGCGGGACGGCGTGGCAGTGTGGGTATGATGTGCCCTTCAATAGTTCTCCACCTCGTAAAAGGGCACTAGAGCTCTTAATTTCCAATTAATTAGGCCCCCTTTGAATTTGCTACTCTAACCCTTCCATATGAAGTGCCTCTGGGAAAAAAAAAAAAAATAATAATAAAACATTGGAGCCGTATGGCCTTTACTATAGGCAGAGCTACAGCGTTGCCTCTGATATTTCAACTCTAATTTCTAATCTTATTATTTTATTAAGTACGTCACTTCTTCTTATTTTTCTATACTTTATTCAACGATTATTCCTTTGTCATTTCACTGTTTATATCATCAGCATTGGTTCATGGGTCGTTAAGATTTTAAAATGTAGATTTTACGGAATTACGCGAAAGACGGAAACGGAGAAAAAGAGGCTAATAATAGACATAATCATAGAAAGAGCTTCCAACCACCTCAACAATAATTTCTATGCGTACGGTAATCCTCCAACCAATAATGGAAAACGAAGATGGATATTTGTATATCTTCAATCGCGGAAAAAAAATGAATTAAACGGTAGACCGGAATAAAACTGGGTAGCAAAAATTTCAATCTAACTTAAATCGTAAGGCATAAAATGCTTTCGAAGGATGCCTACTGAAGATGCAATGGAATTGTAAAAACTCCAAAAGACTAGGGCTGGCCGATTTGATTTACGTTTGGAACACGTGCTTTAAAAATATAGGTTTGAGATAAAAATACATACAGGTACTTCGGAAGATTTTCTTCTCCGATTAAACGACTTAGACTGGGAATGGTGAAATGTTACAAAATATACTTCAGATAAAACGAGATCAAAATTGGAAGGCAGAAGTAGAGGGTTGATACCATTACGTAGAAGAGAAAAGTAGATTTTTATAATTTAGTACCATTTTAGCTTCCCAGAGTATTTTACTAGTCGCAATAGAGGAAAACACATTAAACAATATCTTGGGTTGTAGCCGATTATAGCAAAAAAATTTACATCTTACAATGGTCTTACAAAGGTCAGTGAAAATTGACCAGAAGGTTGGTTTAAATGGCTGTTGATTCTGGTTGCCGATCAAACTTACGTGCCGACTAGCGTCACTAATAGATCATAGGTCAACCGTATCGACTCAATTACTGAAGTATGTTATAATGAAGATATGTATTCCTGCTAGTTAGCCGGGGATAGAATACAAATTTCAAAGAAATTTTTTACCGTTCTAAGAAATATAGTAATTTTTCTCTTCCAATATCTTCTTTTCCAAGCGCTGTAGATTCAGTCCTGTCCGAGTAAGGCATTGGCAAAACTATTTTAGCTGCTAAAGCTGCTTAAAAATAATGTGCTCAGTTTTAGAAGATCTTAGAGTAGAGTAGAATAGAGTAGAATATTTTTATTTATAAAACGTACATAAATAAATGTCACAAAACAGCGCACAAGCCTGGTGGCATACTTTAGCGCTGAAAATATTGCCAACGAAAATACACAGCCATTTTCTATCTAAATTTTACAACAACGAAAAAGAAAACCCTAATGAACAAAATGCTTAGCATGTCATAAGATATTTCTTCACCAGTCTTAGAAAATGTCGCGTGTTGCTGCATTCTCGAACTTATGCAGGAATTGAGGTCCAGATTTTAGGGCCAATGTGATGGATGCTGAATGCTGCTCTTGATGTCAGGCGAATATTGCACGAAAAGTTTGAATTATGCGTAGTATGATAATTATGAAATTGAGAATTAGTTGAGAAAATGCCGGAGAAATTTACAGGTAAATTACTATATTGATAATCATGACAAATACTAGAGATAGAAATTAAATGAAGTTGGTCCAAACAGAAAATTCCTAAAGTCCCATATAGGTGTCTAACTGAAGTTCTGCAATCAACATTAAAAAGAAACCTCATTGCTTTATTCTGAAGCATTTGGAGAGATTTGAAAACAGACGGAAAGGTAGATGCCCAAACCAAAATGCAATAGAGAAAATATGGGTGGACGAAAGAATAATAAATAGATTTTAGAACAGCTATAGGAAAAAAGTGACAAAGACGAGTTAGCATGCCAATATTTCGGGAAATTTTTAACCACAGTGTTTTTACATATTTATGAAACGACAAATTTTCATCTAAAATAATCCCAAGATATTTGAACTGATCTACCCGTCTTAATTCAAGACCATTCAAAAAAAGAGAGAAGGTATCTGACACTACTGACCCAGTTCGCGAAAATAACATATACTGGCATTTTTTTTCATTAAGAGCTAGTAAATTCCTTGAATACCAATCAGATACAGTTAGTAACGTACTTCCGAGGTTCTGGAAAAGAACTGATAGGTCCCGGTGAGAAGCAAAAATTACTACATCATCAGCAAACATTATAATTTTACAAAGAGGCAAAACTTCTGGCAAATCATTTATAAAAAGAATAAATAGAATAGGCCCAAGAACAGAGCCCTGAGGCACTCCGTAATTAATTGGAAAAGTTTCGGGACAGAGATCACGAGATTTATCAACACAATCTAGTCGTCTCCCAGAAAGGTAAGATGAAAAAAATTTAACAGCTTGTGTTGAAAACCCATAAGATTTTAGTTTAAAAAGAAGCAACGAATGATTTACGGTGTCAAACGCCTTTGCGACATCGAGAAAAATCGCCAACGCGTGTTGACCATCATCTAGTGAATCATTAATATTTAGTAAAAGCTCATGAATTGCCAGTTCAGTTGACTTTCCTTTTATAAAACTATATTGAGACGTGTGTAAAATCTTACTATCAAATAAATATTTTTGTAATTGACTATTTGCAAGTTTTTTCAAAATTTTGCTGAAAACCGAAAGTAGAGAAATGCCTCTATAATCTGAAGGGTGAGTTGAATTCCCAGCTTTAGGTAATGCTATAACATTTGCTTTTTTTAAAATCTCAGGAAAAACCCCATGCATAAGTGATAGATTAAAAATATGTGCCAGCAAAGGTGAAATGCTTGACGCTATTTGCTTTACGGTTTGAGCCGAAAATCCAAATTCGTCCTTAGAAAAACTCCGTTTAAGCTTCATAATAACTTTTTCAATCTCATGAGGCTTAATCTCAGAAAAAGAAAACGAATTTTCCGCATGTTGCTCATTAACTGGAACAGAAGGGGAATTCAGTTGCATATTCATAGTCAATGCAATTCTAGAACCAATATTACTGAAATAATCTCCAAAAGCATTTAAAATTTCATTGGGCTCTGTAACATTTTCTCCATTTAAAACAAGGCAATTAACACTAGTATTGCCTTGTATAACACTAAGTATTTTATGGGATAAATTTTATTTTCAGGGATTAATGTTCCACAAAGAGGTATGGGGATATTTTCAGGCCTTTTTTGCAAAACTACCGAAATTAAATTTTAAAACCTATTTTTTTTTTTCAAATGAAAATTAGGAGAAGCATTAAAACTTCAAATTAAAAAGAAATATTCCACATATAAGAGAAGTTACCCATCCCTCTGCCCTTCAATCTTTAGACTAAAGAATTTTAATGCATCGCAAACGACTGTTATTCAAATTTAGCTGCCTTTGTTTTCTTTTTTTTGTCAAAATAAAGATCTCGGAGGTATGCTTGTTTTGTTTGTACCATTTTTAGGCTATTTCTAAGTAAAATAATTACTTTTTTTGCAAAATCGATTTTAAGTCCTTTTAGAACCCCTGAAAAGAAAACTTTCTTTCCATAGTTTTTAAACATAAAAATTAGTTAAAAATTTGATTTCGTATTTAATAGTTAATTACAAATCTAAAAAATTCAAGACAATTCAGATGAATTTTGTTATTATCCTGTTAGGCCGGTTAAAACAGTCATGGTACCTAAATGTAAAAAAAAATATCACAGTCGACAGTCT